>NW_023331234.1:0-43259 GCF_011100685.1 Canis lupus familiaris | reverse complement strand
AGTCACCATCAGGTTGAGGCCCAGAGGGGGGAGAATCACTAGGTCCAGGTGAGGCCCCGATGTGGAACTGAAACCAGGTCCCATGATGCCCATATGAGGACCTGAGTCACCAGGTCAGGTGAGGTCCCTGTGGGAACCAGTCACCTGTCCAGTGAGGCCCATGTGGGACCACAGTCACCAGGCCAGGTGGGCCAAGACATATAAGAGAGTATCAGGTCCCAATGATGCCCAGGTAAGGACCAGAGTCAACAGGTACAGGAGAGGCCAAATATGGATCAGAGTCATTGTGTTCCAGGTGAGGTCAGATGGAGACCACAGGAACCAGGTCCAGGAGAGCCCCATATGGGAACCAGAGACACCAGATCCCGGTGAGGTCCAGGTGGGACCACAGTCACAAGGTCCAGGTGAGGCGCAGGTGGCAACAGGATTTACCAAGTCCAGGTGAGGCCCAGGTGGCGACCAGTCACCACATCCAAGTGCGGACCAGCTAAGGACCAGATTCACCAGGCGCAAGTGAAGCCAAGGGGTAACCCGAGTCACCAGGTAAGGGTGAGTCCCAGAGGGGGAAGCAGAGTACCAGTTTAGTTTGAGGCCCAGAATGGGACCGAGGTCCCTGGTCAAAGTGAGGCCCAGTGTGGAATAGAGTATCCAGGTCCCAATGATGCCTGGGTGAGGATCAGAGTCACTATGGCCATGGAGTCCCAGATGGGGAACAGAATCACTAGGTCTTGGTGAGGCATAGAATAAGACCACAGTCAGCAGTATCAGGTGAGCCCCTTGTGGGAACCAGAGCCACTCTATCCAGCTGAGTCCCAGGTCCATGTGAGGCCCCCGTGAGGACCAGATCATCAGGTCGAATTGAGGCATAGCTGGGGACAAGAGTCACCAGGTCTTTGTGCGGCCTAGATGGGGCAAGATTCAGTAGTTCTGAGTTAGGTCAAAGTGGGGATGAGAGACACCAGGTCCAGGTGAGGCCATACTGAGGACCAGAGTCACCAGATCCAGGTGAGGTCCATGTGGGGACCAGGGTCACCAGATCCAGGTGAATTCCAGGTGGGGACCAGAGTCATCAGATCCAGGTGAAGCCCAGGTGGGGACCAGAGTCACTAGGTCCAGATGAGGCCCAGGTGAGGACCAGAGTTACCAGGTACACGTGAGGCCCGGTGGAGATCAGAGGCAACAGGTCCATGTGAGTCCGGCTTCGGGACCATAGTGAACAGGTCTACCTGATGCCCAGGAGTGGAACACAGTAAGCAGGTCCAGGTGAGTCCCCGGTGGTGACAAGAGTCACACGTCCAGGTGAGGCCCAGGTGGGGACCAGGATCACCAGGTACAGGGGAGGCCCTTGAAAGAACCAGAGTCAACAGTTCGAGGTCAGGCGTAGGTGGCAACCAGGGTCAGCAGGTCCCAGTAAAGCCAAGTGGGGTTCACAGTCACTAGTGCATGGTGAGACCCAGAGGGGAACCAGAGTCACATGGTCCAGGTGAGGTCCAGTTGTGGAACACACTCACCGGGTCCCCATTTTGCCCAGTTGGGACCATGGTCATCAGGGCCAGGTGAGGCCCAGATGGGGACCGGAGTCCCCAAATCCAGTGAAGCCCAGGTGGGGACCACAGTCACCAGATCCAGGGTAGTCTCAGGTGCAGAGCAGAATCACGAAGTCCAGGTGAGGTGCAGGTGTCAACCACACTCACCAGGTCCGGTGAGGCCCTGGAGGAGACAGAGTCACGAGGTACATGAGAAACAAGAAACTCTGCAGCAACCAGGTCCACATGATGTCCATATGGGAACGCGAATCACCAGTTACAGGTGAGGGCCAGGTGGGGAACCGACTCACCATGTCCAGGTGAGACCCAGGTGGGAACCAGTGTCACCATGTCCAGGTGTGGCCCTGGTGAAGACCAGATTTAATAGGTCAAGCTGGGTCACTGTTAGTGAACAGTGTAACCCTATCCTGATGCTACCCAGGTGGGTACCTGAGACACCAGGTCCTGGTGAGGCCCAGGTGGAACCAGAGACCTGAGGTCCAGGTGAGGTCCCGATGGGAACCACAGTCACCAGGTCAGGTGAGGCCATGCTTAGGATCAGAGTCACAAGTTACAGGTGAGGTCCAGGTGGAGCCAGAGCCCTGGTACAGAAGAGGCCAAAGTCAGGATCAGAGTTACCAGAATCAGGTCAGTCCCAGTGGGGAATACAGTAACCATTTCCCGAGGATGCCCAGGTAAAACCAGAGTCACTATGCCAGATGCGGGCGCAGATGGGGAGCATATTCACTAGGTTCCGGTGAGGCCCAGTTGAGGACCAGTGTCACGAGGTCAAGTTGAGGCCTAGAGGGGTACCAGATTCACCTGGTCTAGGTGAAATCCAGATGGGGACCAGAGTCACCATGTCAGGCTGAGGCCCAGAGGGGATCCAGAGTCAACATGTCCAGGTGAGGCTCACGTGTGGAACAGTGTATCCAGTTCATAATGGTCCACAGGTGAGGACCAGAGTCACCAGATCTGGGTGAGGCCCAGTTAGTATCAGAGTCACCAGTTCCAGGTGAGCCCAGAAGGTGTCCACAGCAATCGCACAGGAGGCACCCAAATCACCAGGTCCAGGTGAGGCAACCTGCAGGCCATGAAGAAGAACCCTGTCCCACTGATGCCAAGGTAGGGACCAGAGTCACCAGGTCCAGAATCGGCGCAGGTGGGAGCATATTCACTAGGTCCCTGTGAGGCCCAGTTGCGGACCAGAGTCACCAGGTCTACTTGAGGCCTAGAGGGGTACCAGATTCACCTGGTTAGGTGACATCCTGATGGGGACCAGTCACCATGTTAGCCTCACCTGGACATGATGACTCTGGGCCAGGTCCTGGTGAGGCCCAGGTGGGACCAGAGATATGAGGTCCAGGTGAGGTCCCGATGGGAACCACAGTCACCAGGTCAGGTGAGGCCATTCTTAGGATCAGAGTCACCAGTTACAGGTGAGGCCCATGTGGAGCGACAGTCACCTGGTACAGAAGAGGCCAAAGTCAGGATCAGAGTTACCAGGATCAGGTCAGTCCCAGTGGGGAATAGAGTAACTATGTCCCGATGATGCCCAGGTAGAACCAGAGTCACCAGGTCCAGAAGAGGCGCAGTGGGGAATGCTCACTAGGTCCCGGTGAGGCCCAGTTGAGGACCAGAGTCACCAGGTCAAGTAGAGGCCTAGAGGGGTACCAGATTCACCTGGTCTAGGTGACATCCAGATGGGGACCAGAGTCACCATGTCAGGCTGAGGCCCAGAAGGGATCCAGAGTTATCATGTCCACGTAAGGCACACATGTGGAACAGAGAATCCAGGTCATAATTGTCCACAGGTGAGGACCAGAGTCACCAGGTCTGGGTGACGCGCAGACAGGATCAGAGTCACCAGTTCCAGGTGAGGCCAAGAAGGAGTCCACAGTAATCAGGTCCAGGTGGGGAACAAAGTCACCAGGACTGGGTGAGGCCCAGATGGGGACCAGATTCACCAGGTCCAGAGAGGCGAGGTGGTGACCAGAGACCCCGGGTCTGGGAGAGGACCAGGTAAGGACCAGATTCACCAGGTCCACGAGGCCCACGTGTGGAACTGAGTCACCAGGTATGGGTGAGGCCCAGGTGGCAACCCCCCTCTCCAGTCCAGGTGAGGCCAACCTGCAGGCCAGAGTCACCAGATCCAGGTGAGTCCCTAGTGGGGACGGAGTCACCAGGTAAATGGAGTGTACAAGAACACCACAGTCACCAGGTCCAGGTGTGGTTCATTGGGAACGAGAGTCACCAGGTCCAGGTGAGACCCAGGTGGGGACACAGAACCAGGTCCAGATTGAGGCCTAGGTGGGGGACCAGAGTCATCAGGACATTGAGGCCAAAGTGTGGAGCAAAGTATCATGTCCAGGTGAGGCCCAGGTGGGGAACAGAGTAACCATGTCCCATTGATCCAGGTGGGAAAAGAGTCAAGGTCCAGCCGAGGCCTAAATGAGGAGTAGATTCACCAGGTCCTGTTGAGCCCAGTTGAGACCAGTGTCTCCTGTGAGTGAGTCCAGAGGGGGACCAGAGTCACCGGTTCTGGTGATATCCAGGTGGGGACAGAGTCACCACGTCAGGGTGAGGCCCAGAGGGGGACGAGAATCACTAGGTCCAGGTGAGGCCCCGATGTGAACTGAGAACCAGTTACCATGATGCCCATATGAGGACCTGAGTCACCAGGTCCAGGTGAGGTCCCTGTGGGAACCAGGCACCTCGTCCAGGTGAGGCCCAGGTGGGACCACAGTCACCAGGTCAAGGTGAGGCCCAGGTATATAAGAGTATCCAGGTTCCAATGATGGCCAGGTAAGGACCAGAGTCAACAGGTCCAGGAGAGGCCGAAATATGGATCACAGTCATTTGTTCCAGGTGATGCCTGATGGAGACCACAGGAACCAGGTCCAGGAGAGCCCCATATGGGAACCAGAGCCACCAATCCAGGTGAGGTCCAGGTAGGACAACAGTCACAAGGTCCTGGTGAGGCGCAGGTGGCAACAGGATTCACCAGGTCCAGGTGAGGCCCAGGTGGCGACAAGTCTCCAGAGCCAGGTGAGGACCAGCTAAGCACCAGATTCACCAGGCCCAGTGAAGCCCAAGGGGTGACCAGAGTCACCAGGTAAGGGTGAGGCCCAGAGGGGAACCAGAGTAACCAGTTTAGTTTGATGCCCAGAATGGGACCAGAGGTCCGTGGTCAGAGTGAGTCCAAGGTGTGGAATAGAGTATCAGGTCCCAATGATGCCTGGGTGAGGACCAGAGTCACTAGGGCCATGCAGGCCCAGATGGGGAACAGAATCACTAGGTCCTGGTGAGGCATAGAATAAGACCACAGTCAGCAGTATCAGGTGAGCCCCTTGTGGGAACCAGAGCCACTCTATCCAGCTGAGTCCCAGGTCCATGTGAGGCCCACGTGAGGACCATATTCATCAGATCGAATTGAGGCAGAGCTGGGGACAAGAGTCACGAGGTCTGCGTGCGGCCTAGGTGGGGCAAGATTCAGCAGTTCTGAGTTAGGTCAAAGTGGGGACGAGAGACACCAGGTCCAGGTGAGGCCAAACTGAGACCAGAGTCACCAGGTCCAGGTGTGGCCCAGGTGAAGACCAGAGTTAATAGGTCCGGGTGGGTCACTGTTAGAGAACAGTGTAACCATATCCTGATGCTACCAGGTGGTACCAGAGACACCATGTCCTGGTGAGGCCCAGGTGGGATCAGAGTCATGAGGTCCAGTTGAAGTCTCGATGGGAACCACAGTCACCAGGTCAGGTGAGGCCATGCTTAGGATCACAGTATCAAGTTACAGGTGAGGCCCAGGTGGAGCCAGAGTCACCTGGTACAGAAGAGGCCAAAGTCAGGACCAGAGTTTCAGGATCAGGTCAGTCCCAGTGGGGAATAGAGTAACCATGTCCCGATGATGCCCAAGTAGAACCCGAGTCACCACGTCCAGATGAGGCGCAGGTGGGGAGCATATTCACTAGGCCCGGTGAGGCCGAGTTGAGGACCAGATTCCCCCGGGCTAGTTTAGGCCTAGAGGGGTACCAGATTCACCTGGTCTAGGTGACATCCAGATGCGGACCAGAGTCACCATGTCAGGCTGTGGCCCAGAGGGGATCCAGAGTCATCATGTCCAGGTGAGGTAAGGTGTGGAACAGAGTATCCAGGTCATAATGGTCCACAGGTGAGGACCAGAGTCACCAGATCTGGGTGAGGCCCAGTTAGGATCAGAGTCACCAGTTCTAGGTGAGGCCAAGAAGGAGTCCACATCAATCAGGTCCAGGTAGGTAACAAAGTCACCAGGACTGGGTGAGGCCCAGATGGGGACCAGATTCACCAGGTCCAGGTGATTCCCAGGTGGTGACCAGAGTTACCAGTTCCGGGTGAGCACCAGGTAAGGAGCAGATTCACAAGGTCCAAGTGAGGCGCACGTGGGAACCTGAGTCACCAGGTATGGGTGAGGCCCAGGTGGCAACCCCACTCAACAGGTCCAGGGGAGGCCACCTGCAGGCCATGCAGAGGAACCATGTCCCGATGATGCCCAGGTAGAGACAGGACTTACCATGTCCAGGTGAGTCCAACCTGCAGGCCATGCTGTGGAACCATGTCCCGATGATGCCCAGGTAGGGACCAGAGTCACCAGGTGCAAATGAGGCCCAGATGGAGCATATTCACTAGGTCCAGGTGAGGCCCAGTTGAAGACCAGAGTCACCAGATCTGGTTGAGAACTATCGGGGTACAGAATCACCTGGTCCAGGTGACATCCAGATGGGGACCAGCCTCACCAAGTCAGGGTGAGTCCCAGAGAGGTTCCAGAGTCATCATGTCCAGGTGAGCTCAGGTGTGGAACAGAGTCACCAGGTACCAATGATGCCCAGGTTAGGGTCAGAGTCACCAGGTCTGGGTGACGCGTAGATAGGATCAGAGTCACCTGTTCCAGGTGAGGCCAAGAAAGAGTCCACAGCAATGAGGTCCACGTGTGGAACGAAGTCACCATCACTGGGTGAGGCCCAGATGGGGACCAGATTCACCAGGGCAGGTGAGGCCCAGGTGGAGACCAGAGTCCCCGGGTCTGGAGAGGACCAGGTAAGGACCAGATTCACCAGGTCCAAGATGCCCACGTGGGGACCTGAGTCACAGGTATGGTGAGGCCCACGTGGCCACCCACTCAGCAGGTCCCGGTGAGGCCACTGGCGTCAGAGTCACCAGATCCCGTGAGGCCCTAGGGGACCGGAGTCACCAGGTAAATGAGTCTACAAGAACACCACAGCCACCAGGTCCAGGTGAGGTTCATGTGGGAACAAGAGAACCAGGGCCAGGTGAGACCCAGGTGGGGACCACAGTCACCAGGTCCAGATTGAGGCCTAGGTGGGGGACCAGAGTAATCAGTACCAGTTGAGGCCAAAGTGTGGAGCAAAGTTATCATGTCCAGGTGAGGCCCAGGTGGGAACAGTGTAACCTGTCCCATTGATGGTGGGAAAAGAGTCACAGGTCCAGACGAGGCCTGAGTGAGGAGTAGATTCACCAGGTCCTGTTGAGGCCCAGTTGAGTACCGTGTCCCCAGCTCCGGGTGAGTCCCAGACGGGGACCAGAGTCACCCGGTTCTGGTAATATCCAGGTGGGGACCAGACTCACCACGTCAGGGTGAGGCCCAGAGTGGGACGAGAATCACTAGGTCCAGGTGAGGCCCTATGTGGAACTGAGAAACCAGGTCCCATGATGCCCATATGAGGACCTGAGTCACCAGGACCAGGTGAGGTCCTGTGGGAACCAGTCACCTCATCCAGGTGAGGCCAAGGTGGGACCTCAGTCACCAGGTCCAGGTGAGGCCCAGGTATATAAGAGAGTATCCAGGTCCCAATGATGTCCAGGTAAGGACCAGAGTCAACAGGTGCAGGAGAGGCACAAATATGTATCAGAGTCATTGGTTCCAGGTGACGCCAGATGGAGATACAGGAACCAGGTCCAGGAGAGCCCCATATGGGAACCAGAGCCACCAGATCCAGGTGAGGTCCAGGTGGGACCACAGTCACAAGGTCCAAGTGAGGCCCAGGTGGCAACAGGATTCACCAAGTCAGGAGAGGCCCAGGTTGCGACCAGTCATCAGATCCAGGTGCGGACCACCTAAGGACCAGATTCACCAGGCCCAAATGAAGCCCATGGGGTGACCAGAGTCACCAGGTAAGGGTGAGGCCCAGAGGGGGAACCAGAGTAACCAGTTTAGTTGAGGCCAGAATGGGACCAGAGGTCCCTGGTCAAAGTGAGGCCCAAGTGTGGAATAGAGTATCCAGGTCCAATGATGCCTGGGTGGGACCAGAGTCACTAGGGCCATGCAGGCCCAGATGGGGAACAGATTCATTAGGTCCTGATGAGGCATAGAATAAGACCACAGTCAGCAGTATCAGTGACCCTTTGGGAACCAGAAGCCACTCTATCCAGCTGAGTCCCAGGTCCAGCTGAGTGCCAGGTCCATGAGGCCCACGTGAGGACCAGATTCATCTTGTCGAATTGAGGCATAGGCTGGGACAAGAGTCACCAGGTCTGGATGCGGCCTAGGGGGGTCAAGATTCAGCAGTTCTGAGTTAGGGTCAAGTGGGGACGAGAGACACCAGTCCTGGTGAGGCCACTGAGGACCAGAGTCACCAGATCCAGGGAAGTCCAGGTGGGGACCGAGTCACCAATCCAGGTGAAGCAGGTGGGGACCAGAGTCACTAGGTCCTGAGAGGCCCAGGTGAGGATCGTTACCAGTACACGTGAGCCCCTTGGGGGATCAGAGCAAACAGGTCCAGTGAGGCCGGCTTGGGGACCATGGTCAAAAGGTCTACTTGAGGCCCAGGTGGAAACAGTGGAACACAGTAAGCAGGTCCAGGTGAGTCCCCGGTGGTGACAAGGTCACCACGTCCAGTGAGGCCCAATTGGGACCAGGATCACCAGGTACAGGGAGGCCCTTGAAGAACCAGAGTCAACATTCGAGTCAGCGCAGGTCACCAGGGTCAGCAGGTCCAAGTCAGGCCAAAGTGGGGTTCACAGAACTAGGGCAGTGAGACCCAGAGGACCAGAGTCACTGGTCCAGGTGAGATCCAGTTGTGGAACACAGTCACCGGTCCCAATTTTGCCCAGTTGAGGACCATGGTCAACAGGGCCAGGTGAGGCCAGATGGGGACCGGAGTCCCCAAATTCAGGTGAAGCCCAGTGGGGAACAGTCACCAGATCCAGGGTAGTCTCAGGTGGAGACCAGAATCACCAGGTCCTGGGAGGTGCAGTGGCAACCACTCTCACCAGTCCCGGTGAGGCCCTGGTGGGGACCAGAGTCACGAGGTACATGAAAGCTAGAAACACTGCAGCCACCAGGTCCACATGATCCATGTGGGAACGAGAATTACAGTTACAGGTAGGACCAGGTGGGGATCTGAGTCACATTTCCAGGTGAGACCAGGTGGGAACAGTGTCACCATTGTCCAAGTGTGGACCAGGTGAAGACAGAGTTAATGGTCCGGCCGGGTCACTGTTAGTGAACAGTGTAACCATATCCTGATGCTACTCAGGTGTGTACCAGATACAAGGTCCTGGTGAGCCCAGTTGGGACCAGAGACATGAGGACCAGGTGAGGTACCGATGGAACCACAGTCACCAGGTCAGGTGAGGCCATGCTTAGGATCAGAGTCACCACTTACAGGTGAGGTCCAGGGGAGCCAGAGTCACATGGCACAGAAGAGGCGAAAGTCAGGACCAGAGTCACCACGATCAGGTCATCCCACTGGGAATAGAGTAACCACGTCCCGATGATGCCCAGGTAGAACCACAGTTACCAGGTCCAGGGGGCCAACCTAAAGGCCATGCAGTGGAACCATGTCCCGATGAGCCCAGGTAGGGAAGAGAGTCACCAAGTCCAAATGAGGCCCAGATGGAGCATATTCAATAGGTCCACGTGAGGCCCAGTTGAGGACCAGAGTCACCAGATCCAGGTGAAGCCAAGGTGGGACCAGAGTCACTAGGTCCAGATGAGGCCCAAGTCAGGACCAGTGTTACCAGGTACACGTGATGCCCCGGTGGGAATCAGAGGAAACAGGTCCATATGAGCCGGCTTCGGTACCATGGTCACAGGACTACTTGAGGCCCAGGTGTGGAACACAGTAACCAGGTCCAGGTGAGTCCCCGGTGGTGACAAGGGTCACCACGTCCAGGTGAGTCCCAGGGGGGGACCAAGATCACCAGGGACAGGGAAGCCCTTGAATGAACCAGAGTCAACAGTTCGAGGTCAGGCGCAGGTGTCAACCTGGGTCAGCAGGTCCAAGTCAGGCCAAAGTGGGTTCACAGTCACTAGGGCACGGTGAGACCCAGAGGGGGACCAGAGTCACTGGTCCAGGTGAGGTCCAGGGGTGGAACACAGTCACCGGGTCCCAATTTTGCCAGTTGAGGACCATGGTTCACAGGGCCAGGTGAGGCCCAGATTGGGGATCCTCAATCTGGATCAGATTCACCAGTTCCAGTTGAGGCTAAGAAGGAGTCCACAGCAATCATGTCCAGATTGACGCCTAGGTCGGGGGACCAGAGTCATCAGGACTAGTTGAGGCCAAAATGTGGAGCAAAGTTATCATGTCCAGGTGAGGCCCAGGTGGGGAACAGACTAACCATGTCCCATTGATGCCAGGGGGAAAAGAGTCACAAGATCCAGACGAGGCCTAAGTGAGGAGCAGATTCACCAGGTCCTGTTGAGGCCCAGTTGAGGACCAGTGTCCCCAGCTCCGGGTGAGTCCCAGGGGGACCAGAGTCACCCGGTTCTGGTGATATCCAGGTGGGGACCAGAGTCACCACGTCAGGGTGAGGACCATAATGGACGAGAATCACTAGGTCCAGGTTAGGTCCCGATGTGGAACTGAGAAACCAGGTCCCATGATGCCCATATGAGGACCTGAGTCACCAGGTCCAGGTGAGGTCCCTGTGGGAACCAGTCATCGTCCAGGTGAGGCCCAGGTGGGACCACAGTCACCAGTATCATGTGAGCCCCTTGTGGGAACCAGAGCCACTCTATCCAGCTGAGTCCCAGGTCCATGTGAGGCCAACGTGAGGAGCAGATTCATCAGGTCGAATTGAGGCAGAGCTGGGACAAGAGTCACCAGGTCTGCGTGCGGCCTAGGTGGGTCAAGATTCAGCAGTTCTGAGTTAGGTCAAAGTGGGACGAGAGAAATCAGGTCCAGGTGAGGCCAAACTGAGGACCAGAGTCACCAGATCCAGGTGAGTTCCAGGTGGGGACCAGAGTCACCAGATCCAGGTGAAGCCCAGGTGGGGACCAGAGTCACTAGGTCCAGATGAGGCCCAGGTGAGGACCAGAGTTACCAGGTACACGTGAGGCCCCGGTGGGGATCAGAGGAACAGGTCTATGTGAGGGCCTTGGGACCATGGTCAACAGGTCTACTTGAGGCCAGGTGTGGAACACAGTAAGCAGGTCCTGGTGAGTCCCCGTGGTGACAAGGGTCACCACGTTCAGGTGGGGCCCAGTGCGGACCAGGATCACCAGGTACAGGGGAGGCCCTTGAGAGAACCAGAGTCAACAGTTAGAGGTCAGGCGCAGGTGGCAACCAGGGTCAGCAGGTCCAAGTCAGGCCAAAGTGGGGTTCACAGTCACTAGGGCACGGTGAGACCCAGAGGGGACCAGAGTCACCTGGTCCTGTGAGGTCCAGTTGTGGAACTCAGTCACCGGGTCCCAATTTTGCCCAGTGAGGACCATGGTCAACAGGGCCAGTTGAGGCCCAGATGGGGACCGGAGTCCCCAAATCCAGGTGAAGCCCAGGTGGGGACCACAGTCACCAGATGCAGGGTAGTCTCAGGTGCAGACCAGAATCACCAGGTCCAGCTGAGGTGCAGGTGGTGGCAACCACACTCACCAGGTCCCGGTGAGGCACTGGTGGGGACCAGAGTCACGAGGACATGAGAAGCTAGAAACACTGCAGCCACCAGGTCGACATGATGTCCATGTGGAAGCGAGAATCACCAGTTAAAGCTGAGGAACAGGTGGGGATCTGACTCACCATGTCCAGGTGAGACCCAGGTGGGAACGAGTGTCACCATGTCCAGGTGTGGCCCAGGTAAGACCAGAGTTAATAGGTCCAGCTGGGTCACTGTTAGTGAACAGTGTAACCATATCCTGATGCTACCCAGGTGGTTAGCAGAGACACCAGGCCCTGGTAAGGCCCAGGTGGGACCGGAGACCTGAGGTCCAGGTGAGGTCCCGATGGGAAGCACTGTCACCAGGTCAGATGAGGCCATGCGTAGGATCAGAATCACCAGTTACAGGTGAGGTCCAGGTGGAGCCAGAGTTACCTGGTACAGAAGAGTCCAAAGAGAGGACCAGAGTTACCAGGATCAGGGGATTCCCAGTGTGGAATAGAGTAACATTGTACCGATGATGCCCAGGTAGGGACCAGAGTCACCAGGTCCAAATGAGGCCCAGATGGAGCATATTCACTAGGTCCAGGTGAGGCCCAGTTGAGGACCAGAGTCACCAGATCTTGTTGAGTCCTAGAGGGGTACAAGAATCACCAGGTCCAGGTGACATCCAGATGGGGACCTGGGTCACCAGGTCAGGGTGAAGCCCAGAGTGGTTCCAGTGTCATGTCCAGGTGAGGCTCAGGTGTGGATCAGAGTCTTCAGGTACCAATGATGCCCAGGTGAGGACCAGAGTCACCAGGTCTGGGTGACACTCAGATAGGATCAGAGTCGCCAGTTCCGGGTGAGGCCAAGAAAGAGTCCACAGCAATCAGGTCCAGGTGGGGAAAAAAGTCACCAGGACTGGGTGAGGCACAGATGGGTACCAGCTTCACCAGGTCCAGGTGAGACCCAGGTGGTGACCAGTGTCCCCGTGGTGGGAGAGGACCAGGTAAGAACAAGATTCACCAGGTCCAAGAGGCCCACGTGGTGACCTGAGTCACCAGGTATGGGTGAGGCCCAGGTGTCAACCCCACTCACCAGTCCAGGTGAGGCCAGCCTGCAGGCCAGAGTCACCAGATCCAGGTAATGCCCTAGTGGGGACCGGTGTCACCAGGAAAATGTGAGTCTACATGAACACCACAGTCACCAGCTCCAGGTGTGGTTTATGTGGGAACGAGAGTCACCAGGTCCAGGTGAGACCCAGGTGGGGACCACACTCACCAGGTCCAGATTGAGGCCTAGGTGGGGGGACCAGATTCATCAGGACCAGTTGAGGCCAAAGTGTGGAGCAAAGTTTTCATGTCCAGGTGAGGCCCAGGTGGGGAACAGAGTAACCATGTCCCATTGATGCCATGTGGGAAAAGAGACACATGGTCCAGAGGAGGCCTAAGTGAGGAGTAGATTCACCAGGTCCTGTTGAGGCCCAGCGGAGACCAGTGTCCCCAGCTCCGGGAGAGTCCCAGAGGGGGACCAGAGTCACCCGGTTCTGGTGATATCCAGGGGTGACCAGAGTCACCACGTCAGAGTGAGGCCCAGAGGGGGACGAGAATCACTAGGTCCAGGTGAGGCCCCGATGTGGAACTGAAAAACCAGGTCCCATGATGCCCATATGAGGACCTGAGTCACCAGGTCCAGGTGAGGTCCCTGTGGGAACCAGTCACCTCGTCCAGGTGAGGCCCAGGTGGGACCACAGTCACCAGGTCCAGGTGAGGCCCAGGTATATAAGAGAGTATCCAGGTCCCTGTGATGCCCAGGTAAGGACCAGCGTCATCAGTTCCAGGAGAGGCCCAAATATGTATCAGAGTCATTGTGTTCCAGGTGAGGCCAGATGGAGACAACACGGACCAGGTTCAGGAGAGCCCCATATGGGAACCAGAGCCACCAGATTCTGGTGAGGTCCAGGTGGGACCACAGTCACAAGGTCCAGGTGAGGCGCAGGTGGCAACAGGATTCACCAAGTCCAGGTGAGATCCAGGTGGCGACCAGTCACCAGAGCCAGGTGGACCAGCTAAGGACCAGATTCACCAGGCCGAAGTGAAGCCCAAGGGGTGACCAGAGTCACCAGGTAAGGGTGAGGACCAGAGTGTGAACCAGAGTAACCAGTTTAGTTTGAGGACCAGAATGGGACCAGAGTTTTCCTGGACAAAGTGAGGCCCAGTTGTAGAATAGAGTATACAGGTCCCAATGATGCCTGGGTGAGGACCAAGGTCACTAGGGCCATGCAGGCCCAGATGGGGAACAGAATCACTAGGTCCCGGTGAGGCATAGAATAAGACCACAGTCAACAGTATCATGTGAGCCCCTTGTGGGAACCAGAGCCACTCTATCCAGGCTGTGTCCCAGGTCCATGTGAGGCCCACGTCAGGACAGATGCATCAGGTCGAATTAAGGCACAGTTCGGGACAAGAGTCACCAGGTCTGGTGCGGCCTAGGTGGGGCAAGATTCAGCAGTTCTGAGTTAGGTCAAAGTGGGGAACGAGAGACACCAGGTCCAGGTGAGGCCAAACTGAGGACCAGAGTCACCAGATCCAGGTGAGGTCCAGGTTGAAAGAGAGTCACTAGGTCCAGGAGAGGTCCAGGTGGAACCAGAGTCACCAGATCCAGGTGAAGCCCAGGTGGGGGACCATAGTCACTAGGTCCAGATGAGGTCCCAGGTGAGGATCAGAGTTACCAGAAACACGTGAGACCCCGGCGGGTATCAGAGCCAAAAGGTCCACGTGAGGCCGGCTTGGGGACCATGGTCAACAGGTCTACCTGAGCCCAGGTGTGGAACCCAGTAAGCAGGTCCAGGTGAGTGCCCGGTGGTGACAAGAGTCACCACTTCCAGGTGAGACACAGGTGGGGACCAGGATCACCAGGTATCAGGGGAGGCCCTTCAAAGAACCAGAGTCAACAGTTCGAGGTGAGGGCGCAGGTGGCAACCTGGGTCAGCAGGTCCAAGTCAGGCCAAAGTGGGGTACAAGGTCACTAGGGGACGGTGAGACCCAGAGTGGGACCAGAGTCACCTTGGTCCAGGTGAGGTCCAGTTCTGGAACACAGTCACCGGGTCCCATATTGCATGTTGAGTACCATGGTCAACAGGGGCAGATGAGGACCAGATGGGGACCGGAGTACCCAAATCCAGGTGAAGCCCAGGTGGGGACCACAGTCACCAGATCCAGGGGAGTCTCAGGTGCAGACCAGAATCACCATGTCCAGGTGAGGGTGCAGGTGGCAACCACACTCACCAGGTCCCGGTGAGGCCCTGGTGGGGACCAGTGTCACAAGGTACATGAGAAGCTAGAAACACTGCAGCCACCAGGTCCACATGACGTCCATGTGTGGGAACGAGAATCACCAGTTACAGGTGAGGACCAGGTGGGATCTGAATCACCATGTCCAGGTGAGGACCTGGTGGGAACTAGTGGTCACCATGTCCAGGGTGGCCCAGGTGAAGACCAGAGTTAATAAGTCCGGCTAGGTCACTGTGAGTGAACAGTGTAACCATATCCTGATGGTACCCAGGTGGGGTACCAGAGACACCAGGTCCTGGCGAGGCCCAGGTGGGACCAGAGACATGAGGTCCAGGTGAGGTCCCGATGGAAACCACAGTCACCAGGTCAGGTGAGGCCATGCTTAGGATCAGAGTCACCAGCTAAGGTGAGGCCCAGGTGGAGTCAGAGTAACCTGGTACAGAAGAGATCAAAGTCAGGACCAAGTCACCACGTCCAAATGAGGCCCAGATTGAGCATATTCACTAGGTCCAGGTGAGTCCCATTTGAGGACCAGAGTCACCAATCTGGTTGAGGCCTCTATAGGGGTGCCAGAATCAGCTGGTCCAGGTGACATCCAGATGGGGACCAGAGTCACCAGGTCACGGTGAGGACAAGAGAGGTTCCAGAGTCATCATGTCCAGGTGAGGCTTAGGTGTGGAACAGTGTCACCAGGTACCAATGATGCCCATGGGAGGACCAGAGGTCACAGATCTGGGGGATGCACAGATAGGATCATAGTCACCAGTTCCAGGTGAGGCCAAGAAAGTGTCCACAGCAATCAGGTCCAGGTGGGGATCAAAGTCACTAGGACTATGTGAGGCCCAGTAGGGACCAGATTCAGCAGGTCCAGGTGAGGCCCAGGTGGTTACCAGAGTCCCTGGGAGTGGGAGATGACCAGGTAAGGACCAGATTCATCAGGTCAAAGAGAGCCACGTGGGGACCTGAGTCCCCAGGTATGGTTGAGGCCCTGGTGGCAACCCCACTCACCAGGTCCAGGTGAGGCCAACCGGCAGGCCAGAGTCACCCAGATCCAGGTGAAGCCCTAGTGAGGACCAGAGTCACCATTTAAGTGTGAGTCTACAAGAACACCACCGTCACCAGGTCCAGGTGTGGTTCATGTGGGAAAGAGAGTCACCAGGGTCCAGGTGAGACCAGGTGTGGACCAGTCACCAGGTCCAGATTGCGGCCTAGGTCGGGGGACCAAAATCATCAGGACCAGGTGAGGCCAAAGTGTGGAGCAAAGTTATCATGTCCAGTTGAGGCCTACGTGGGGAACAGAGTAACCATGTCTCATTGATGCCAGGTGGGAAAGAAGTCACAAGGTCCAGAAGAGGCCTAAGTGAGGAGTAGATTCACCAGGTCCTGTTGAGGGTCCGGTTGAGGACCAGTGTCCCCAGTTCCGGGTGAGTCCCACAGGGGACCAGAGTCACCCGGTTCTGGTGATATCCAGGTGGGGACAGAGTCAGCACGTCAGGGTGAGGCCCAGAGGGGGACGAGAATTACTAGTTCCAGGTGAGGCCCCAATGTGGAACTAGCGAAACCAGGTCCCATGATGTCCATATGAGGCCCTGAGTCACCAGGTACAGGTGAGTTTCCTGTGGGAACCAGTCACCTCGTCCAGGTGAGGCCGAGGTGGGACCACAGTCAACAGGTCCAGGTGAGGCCCAGGTATATAAGAGAGTATCCAGGTCCCAATGATGCCCAGGTAAGGACCAGAGTCAATAGTTCCAGGAGAGGCCCAAATATGGATCAGAGTCATTGTGTTCTAGTTGAGGCCAGATGGAGACCACAGGAACCAGGAGCAGGAGAGCGCCATATGGGAACCAGAGCCACCAGATCCAGGTGAGGTCCGGGTGGGACCACAGTAACAAGGTCCCGGTGAGGCGCAGGTGGCAACAGGATTCACCAAGTACAGGTGAGGCCCAGGTGGCGACCAGTCACCAGATCCAGGTGAGGACCAGCTAAGGACCAGATTCAACAGGCCCAAGTGAAGCGCAAGGGGTAACCAGAGTCACCAGGTATGGGTGAGGCCCAGAGGGGAATCCAGAGTAACCAGTTTAGTTTGAGGCCCGGAATGCGACCAGAGGTCCCTGGTCAAAGTGAGGCCCAGGTGAGGAATAGAGTATCCAGGTCCCAATGATGCCTGGGTGAGGACCAGAGTCACTGGAGCCATGCAGGCCCAGATGGGGAACAGAATCACTAGGTCCTGGTGAGGCATAGAATAAGACCACAGTCAGCAGTGTCAGGTGAGCCCTTTGTGTGAACCAGAGCCCCTCTATCCAGCTGAGTCCCAGGTCCATGTGAGGCCCACGTGAGGACCAGATTCATAAGGTCGAATTGAGGCATAGCTGGGGACAAGAGTCACCAGGTCTGGGTGCGGCCTAGGTGGGGCAAGATTCAGCAGTTCTGAGTTACGTCAAAATGGGGACGAGAGACACCAAGTCCAGGAGAGGTCAAGATTGGGATCAGAGTCACCAGATCCAGGTGAAGTCCAGATGGGGACCAGAGTCCCCAGATCCAGGTGAAGCCCAGGTGGGGACCAGAGTCTCTAGGTCCAGATGAGTCCCAGGTGAAGACCAGAGTTACCAGGTACACGTGAGGCCCCGGTGGGGATCAGAGGCAACAGTCCATGTGATGCCGGCTTGGGGACCATGGTCAACAGGTCTACTTTAGGCCCAGGTGTGGAACACAGTAAGCAGGTCCAGGTGAGTCCCCATGGTGACAAGAGTCACCACGTCCAGGTGAGGCCCAGTTTCGGACCAGGATCACCAGGTACAGGGGAGGCCCTTGAAAGAACCAGAGTCAACAGTTCGAGTTCAGGCGCAGGTTTCAACCAGGGACAGCAGGTCTAAGTCAGGGGAAAGTGGGGTAAACAGTCACTAGGGCATGGTGAGACCCAGAGGGGCACCAGAGTCACGTGGTCCAGGTGAGGTCCAGTTGTGGAACACAGTCACCGCGTCCCAATTTTGCCCAGTTGAAGACCATGGTCAACAGGCCTGGTGAGCCTCACATGGGGACGAGAGTCCCCAAATCCAGGTGAAGCCCAGGTGGGGACCACAGTCACCAGATCCTGGGTATTCTCAGGTGCAGACCAGAATCACCAGGTCCAGGTGAGGTGCAGGTGGCAACCACACTCACCAGGTCCCGGTGAGGCCCTGGTGGGGACCAGTGTCACGAGGTTCATGACAAACTAGAAACACCGCAGCTACCAGGTCCACATGATGTCCATGTGGGAACGAGAATAAACAGTTATAGGTTAGGACCAGGTGGGTATCTGACTCACCATTTCCAGGTGAGACCCAGGTGGGAACGAGTGTCACCATATCCAGGTGTGGCCCAGGTGAAGATCAGAGTTAATAGGTCCGGCTGGGTCACTGTTAGTGAACAGTGTAACCATATCCTGATGCTACCCAGGTGTGTACCAGAGACACCAGGTCCTGGTGAGGCCCAGGTGGGACCAGAGACATGAGGTCCAGGTGAGGTCCCGATGGGAACCACAGTCACCAGGTCAGGAGAGGCCATGCTTTGGATCAGAGTCACCAGTTACAGGTGAGGCCCAGTGGAGCCAGAGTCACCTGGTACAGAAGAAGCCAAAGTAAGGACCAGAGTTACCAGGATCAGGTCAGTCCCAGTGGGAAACAGAGTAACCATGTCCCGATGATGCCCAGGTAGACCCAGCGTCACCAGGTCCAGATGAGGCGCAGGTGGGGAGCATATTCACTAGGTCTCGGTGACACCCAGTTGAGGACCAGTGTCACCAGGTCTATTTGAGCCCTAGAGGGGTACCAGATTCACCTGGTCTAGGTGACATCCAGATGGGGACCAGAGTCACCATGTCAGGGTGAGGCCCAGAGGGGATCCAGAGTCATCATGTCCAGGTGAGGCTCAGGTGTGGAACAGAGTATCCAGGTCATAATGGTCCACAGGTGAGGACCAGAGTCACCAGATCTGGGTGAGGCCCAGGTAGGATCAGAGTCACCACTTCCAGTTGAGGCCAAGAAGGTGTCCACAGCAATCAGGTCCAGAGGGGAACAAAGTCACCAGGACTGGGTGAGGCCCAGATGGGGACCAGATTCACCAGGTCCAGGTGATTCCCAGGTGGTGATCAGGGTTACCAGGTGCGGGTGAGGACCATGTAAGGACGAGATTCACCAGGTCATACTGGGCCCATGGGTGACCTGTGTCACCATGTATGGGTGAGGCCCAGGTGCCAACCCCACTCACCAGGTCCAGGTGAGGCCAACCTGCAAGCCATGTAGAGAAACCATGTCCCGATGATGCCCAGGTAGGGACCAGAGTTACCAGGTCCAGGTGAGGCAAACCAGCAGGCCATGCAGTGGAACCATTTCCCGATGATGCCCAGTGAGTGACCAGAGTCACCAGGTCCAAATGAGGCCCAGATGGAGCATATTCACTAGGTCCAGGTGAGGCCCACTTGAGGACAAGAGTCACCAGATCTGGTTGAGGCCTAGAGGGGTTCCAGAATCACCTGGTCCAGGTGACATCCAGATGGGGACCAGATCACCAGGTCAGGGTGAGGCCCAGAGAGGTCCCAGAGACATCATGTCCAGGTGAGGCTCAGGTGTGGAACAGAGTAACCAGGTACCAATGATGCCCAGGTGAGGACGAGAGTCACCAGGTCTGGGTGACGCACTGATAAGATCAGAGTCACCAGTTCAAGGTGAGGGCAAGAAAGAGTCCAGAGCAAACACGTCCAGGTGGGGAACATAGTCACCAGGACTGGGTTAGGCCCAGATGGGGACCAGATTCACCAGGTCTAGGTGAGGCCCAGGTTGTGACAAGATTCCCAGGGTCTGGGAGAAGACCAGGTAAGGGCCAGATTCACCAGGTCCAAGAGGCCCACGTGGGGACCTGAGTCACCAGGTATGGGTGAGGCCCAGGTGGCATCCCACTAACCAAGTCCAGGTGAGGCCAACCTGCAGGCCAGAGTCACCAGATCCAGGTGAGGCCCTAGTGGGGCCAGAGTCACCAGGTAAATGTGAGTCTACAAGTACACCACAGTCACCAGGTCCAGGTGTGATTCATGTGGGAACGAGAGTCGCAAGGTCCAGGTGAGACCCAGGTGTGGATGACCGTCTCCAGGTCCAGATTGAGGCCTAGGTGGGGGGACCAGAGTCATCGGGACGAGTTGAGGCCAAAGTATGAAGCAAATTTATCATGTCCAAGTGAGGCCCAGGTGGGGAACAGAGTAAAAATGTCCCATAGATGCCAGGTGGGAAAAGAGTCACAAGGTCCAGACGAGGCCTAAGTGAGGAGTAGATTCACCAGGTCCTGTTGAGGCCCAGTTGAGTATCAGTGTCCCCATCTCTGGGTGATTCCCAGAGGGGGACCAGAGTCACCCGGTTCTAGTGTGAGTCAGGTGCGGATCAGAGTCACCACGTCAGGATGAGGCCCAGAGGGGAACGAGAATCACTAGGTCCAGGTAAGGCCTCGTTGTGGAACTGAGAAAACAGGTCCCATGATGCACATATGAGGACCTGAGTCACCAGGCCCAGGGGAGGTCCCTGTGGGAACCAGTCACCTCGTCCAGGTGAGGCCCAGGTGGGACCACAGTCACCAGTTCCAGGTGAGGCCCAGGTATATAAGAGAGTATCCAGGTCCCAATGATGCCCAGGTAAGGTCCAGAGTCAACAGGTCCAGGAGAGGCCCAAATATGGATCAGAGTCATTGTGTTCCAGGGGAGGCCAGATGGAGACCACAGGTACCAGGTCCAGAAGAGCCCCATATGGGAACCAGAGCCACCAGATCCAGGTGATGTCCAGGTGTGACCACAGTCACAAAGTCCAGGTGAGGCGCAGGTGGCAACAGGATTCACCAAATCCAGGTGAGGCCCAGGTGGCGTCCAGTCTCCAGATCCAGGTGCGGACCAGCTTAGGACCAGATTCACCAGGCCCAAGTGAATCCCAAGGGGTGACCAGAGTCACCAGGTAAGGGTGAGGCCTAGAGGGGGTACGAGAGTAACCAGTTTAGTTTGAGGCTCAGAATGGGACCAGAGGTCCCTGGTCAAAGTAAGGCCCAATTGTGGAATAGAGTATCCAGGTCCCAATGATGCCTGGGTGTGGACCAGAGTCACTAGGGCCATGCAGACCCAGATGGGGAACAGAATCACTAGGTCCTGGTGAGGCATAGAATAAGACCACTGGTGAAAAAGTCACCAGTATCAGGTGAGCGCCTTGTTGGATCCAGAGCCACGCTATCCAGCTGAGTCCGAGGTCCATGTGAGGCCCATGTGAGGACCAGATTCATCAGATTTAATTGAGGCATAGCTGTGGACAAGAGTCACCAAGTTTGGGTGCGGCCTAGGTGGGGTAAGATTCAGCAGTTCTGAGTTAGGTCAAAATCGGGACGAGAGACACCAGGTCCAGGTGAGGCCAAACTGAGGACCAGAGTCACCAGATCGAGGTGAGGCCCAGAGCGGGACGAGAATCACTAGGAACAGGTGAAGCCCCGATGTGGAACTGAGAAACCAGGTGAATGCTGCCCATATGAGGACCTGAGTCACCAGGTCCAGGTGATGTCCCTGTGGGAAACAGTCACCTCATCCAGGTGAGGCCCAGGTGGGACAACAGTCACCAGGTCCAGGTGAGGCCCAGGTATATAAGAGAGTATCCAGGTCCCAATGATGCCCAGGTAGGGTCCAGAGTCACCAGGTCCAAATGAGGCCCAGATGGAGCATATTCACTAGATCCAGGTGAGGCCCAGTTGAGGACAAGAGTCACCAGATCTGGTTGAGGCCTAGAGCCATACCAGAAACACCTGGCCCAGGTGACATCCAGATGGGGACCAGAGTCACCAGGTCAGGGTGAGGCCCAGAGAGGTTCCAGAGTCCTCATGTCCAGGTGAGGCTCAGGTGTTGAAAAGAGTCACCAGGTACCAATGATGCCCAGGTTAGGACCAGAATCACCAGGTATGGGTGACGCGCAGATAGCATCAGAGTCACCAGTTCCAGGTGAGGCCAAGAAAGAGTCCACAGCATCAGGTCAAGGTGGGGAACAAAGTCACCAGGGCTGGGTGAGGCCCAGATGGGGACCAGATTCACCAGGTCCAAGTGAAGCCCAGGTGGTGACCAGAGTCCCCGGGTCTGGGGGAGGACCAGGTAAGGACCAGATTCACTAGGTCCAAGAGGCCCACGTGGGGAGCTGAGTCACCAGGTATGGGTGAGGCCCAGGTGGCAACCCCACTCACCAGGTCCAGGTGAGCCCAGCCTGCAGGCCAGAGTCACCAGATCCAGGTGAGGCCCTAGTGGGGATCGGAGTCAACAGGTAAATGTGAGTCTACAAGAAGACCACAGTGACCAGGTCCAGGTGTGGTTCATGTGGGAACGAGAGTCACCAGGTCCAGGTGAGACCCAGGTGGGGACCACAGTCACCAGATCCAGGGTAGTCTCAGGTGCAGACCAGAATCACCAGGTCCAGGTGTGGTGCAGGTGGCAACCAAAGTCACCAGGTCCCGGTAAGGCACTGGTGGGGTACATGAGAAGTCACGAGGTACATGAGAAGCTAGAAACACATGGGATCCCTGGTGGCGGAGCGGTTTGGCGCCTGCCTTTGGACCAGGGCGCGAACCTGGAGACCCGGGATCGAATCCTACGTCGGGCTCCCGGTGCATGGAGCCTGCTTCTCCCTCTGCCTGTGTCTCTGCCTCTCTCTCTCGCTGTGACTATCATAAATAAATAAAAATTAAAAAAAAATGATGCTAGAAACACTGCGGCCAACAGGTCCACATGATGTCCATGTGGGAACGAGAATCACCAGTTACAGGTGAGGACCAGGTGGCTATCCGACTCACCATGTCCAAGTTAGACCCAGGTGGGTACCAGTGTCACCATGTCCAGGTGTGGCCCAGGTGAAGACCAGAGTTTATAGGTCCGGCTGGGTCACTGTTAGTGAACAGTGTAACCATATCCTGATGCTACCCAGGTTGGTACCAGAGACACCACGTCCTGGTGAGGCCGAGGTGGGACCAGAGACATGAGGTCCAGGTGAGATCACGATGGAACCACAGTCACCAGGTCAGGTGAGGCCATGCTTAGGATCAGAGTCCCCAGTTAGAGGTGAGGCCCATGTGGAGCCAGAGTCACCTGGTTGAGAAAATGCCAAGGTCCGGAATAGTGTTACCAGGATCAGGTCACTCCCAGTGGGGAATAGAGTAACCATGAACCGATGATGCCCACGTAGAACCAGAGTCACCATGTCCAGACGAGGCGCAGTTGGGGAGCATGTTCACTAGGTCCCGTTGAGGCCCAGTTGAGGACCAGAGTCACCAGGTCTAGGTGACGCCTAGAGGGGTACCAGATTCACCTGGTCTGGTGACATCCAGATGGGGACCAGAGTCCCCATGTCAGGCTGAGGCCCAGAGGGGATCGAGAGTCAACATATCCAGGTGAGGCTCAGGTGTGGAACAGAGTATCCAGGTCATAATGGTCCACAGGTGAGGACCAGAGTCACCAGATCTGGGTGAGGCCCAGTTAGCATCAGAGTCAGCAGTTCCAGGTTAGCCAAGAAGGAGTCCACAGCAATCAGGTCCAGGTGGGGAAGAAAGTCAACAGGACTGGGTGAGGCCCAGATGGGGACCAGATTCACCAGGCCCAGGTGATTCCCATGTGGTGACCAGAGTTACCAGTTCCGGGTGACCACCAGGTAAGGACCAGATTCACCAGGTCCAAGTGAGGCCCACGTGGGGACCTGTGTCACTAGGCAAGGGTGAGGCCCAGGTGACAAACCCACTCACCAGTTCCAGGTGAGGCCAACCTGCAGGCCATGCAGAGGAAACAGGTCCCAAAGATGCTCAGGTAGGCACGAGAGTTACCAGGTCCAGGTGAGGCCAACCTACAGGCCATGCAGTGGAACCATGTCCCGATGATGCTCAGGTAGGGACCAGAGTTACCAGGTCCAGGTGAGGCCAACCTGCAGGTCATGCAGTGGAACCATGTCCCGATGATGCCCAGGTAGGGACCAGAGTCACCAGGTCCAAATGAGGCCCAGATGGAGCATATTCACTAGGTCCAGGTGAGGCCCATTTGAGAACCAGAGTAACCAGACCTGGTTGTGGCCCAGAGGGGTACCATAATCCCCTGGTCCAGGTGACATCCATATGGGGACCAGAGTCACCAGGTCAGGTTGATAGAGAGAGGTTCCAGAGTCATCATGTCCAGGGGAGCCTCAGGTATGGAACAGAGTCACCAGGACCAATGATGCCCAGGTGAGGACCAGAGTTACCAGGTACACGAGAGGCCCCCGTGGGGATCAGAGGCAACAGGTCCATGTGAGGCCTGCTTGGGGACCATGGTCAACAGGTCTACTTGAGGCTCAGGTGTGGAACACAGTAACCAGGTCTAGGTGAGTAACCGGTGGTGAAAAAAGTTACGACGTCCAGGTGAGGCCCAGGTGGGGACCAGGATCACCAGGTCCAGGGGAGGCCCTTGAAAGTACCAGAGTCAACAGTACGACGACAGTCGCAGGTGGGAACCAGGGTCAGCAGGTCCAAGTCAGTCCTAAGTGGGGTTCACAGTCACTAGGGCACCGTGAGACCCAGAGGGGGACCAGAGTCGCATGGTCCAGGTGAGGTCCAGGTGTGGAACACAGTCACCAGGTCCCAAATTTGCCCAGTTGAGTACCATGGTCAACCGGGCCAGGTGAGGCCAAGATGGGGACCGGAGTCCCCAAATCCAGGTGAAGCCCAGGTGGAGACCACAGTCACCAGAACCAGGGTAGTCTCAGGTGCAGACCAGAATCACCAGGTCCAGGTGAGGTGCAGGTGGCAAACACACTCACCAGTGCCCGGTGAGGCCCTGGTGGGGACCAGAGTCACGAGGTACATGAGAATGTAGAAACACTGCAGCCACCAGGTCCACATGATGTCCATTGGGAATGACAATCACCAGTTACAGTTGAGGATCAGGTGGAGCCAGAGTCACCTGGTACAGAAGAGGCCAAAGTCAGGACCAGAGTTACCAGGATCAGGGCAGTCCCAGTGGGGAATAGAGTAACCATGTCCCAATGATTCGCAGGTAGAACCAGAGTCACCAGTTCCAGATGAGGCGGAGGTGCGGAGCATATTCACTAGGTCCCGGTGAGGCCCAGTTGAGGACCAGAGTCACCAGGTCAAGTTGAGGCCTAGAGGGGTACCAGATTCATCTGGTTTTGGTGACATCCAGATGGGACCCATGTCTCCATGTCAGGCTGAGGACCAGAGGGGATCCAGAGTCTTCATGTCCAGGTGAGGCTCAGGTGTGGAACAGAGTATCCAGGTCATAATGGTCCACAGGTGAGGACCAGAGTCACCAGATCTGGGTGAGGCCCAGTAAGGATCAGAGTCAGCAGTTCCAGGTGAGGCCAAGTAGGAGTCCACAGCAAAGAGGTCCAGGCGGGGAGCAAAGTCACCAGGACTGGGTGAGGCCCAGATGGGGACCAGATTCACGAAGTCCAGGTGATTCCCAGGTTGTAAAAAGAGTTACCAGTTCCGGGTGAGGACCAGGATAGGACCAGATTAACCAGGTCCAAGTGAGGCCCACGTTGGGCCTATGTCACCAGGTATGAGTGAGGCCCAGGTGGCAACCCCACTCACCAGGTCCAGGTGAGGCCAACCTGCAGGCCATGCAGAGGAAATATGTCCTGATGATGCCCAGGTAGGGACTAGAGTTACCAGGTCCAGGTGAGGCCAACCTGCAGGCCATGCAGTGGAAGAATGTCCAGTTGATGCCCAGGTAGGGACCAGAGTTAACAGGTCCAGGTGAGGCCAACCTGAAGTCCATGCAGTGGAACCATGTCCCGATGATGCCCAGGTAGGGATCAGAATCATCAGGTCCAATGAGATCCAGATGGAGCATATTCACTAGGTCCAGGTGAGGTCCAATGGAGGACCAGAGTCACAGGACCTGGTTGAGGCCTACCGGGGTACCAGAATCACCTGGTCCAGGTGACATCCAGATGGGGACCAGAGTCACCAGGTCAGGATGAGGCCCAGAGAGGTTCCAGAGTCATCATGTCCAGGTGAGGCTCAGGTGTGGATCAGAGTCACCAGGTACCAAAGATTCCCAGGTGAGGACCAGAGTCACCAGTTCTGGGTAATGCGCAGATAGGATCAGAGTCACCAGTTCCAGGTGAGGCCAAGAAAGAGTCCATAGCAATCAGATCCAGGTGGGGAACAAAGTCACCAGGACTGGGTGAGGCCCAGATGGGGACCAGATTCACCAGGTCCAGGTGAGGCCCAGGTGGTGACCAGAGACCCCGGGGCTGGGAGACGACCAGGTAAGGACCAGATTCACCAGGTCCAAGAGGCCCAAGCGGGGAAGTGTGTCCCCAGGTACGGGTGAGGCACAGGTGGCAACCAAACTCACCAGGTCCACGAGAGGCCATCCTTCGCGCCATGCAGAGGAACCGTGTCCCGATGATATACATGTAGGAACCAGAGTTACCGGGTCCAGGTGATGCCAACCTGCAGGCCATGCAGTGGAACCATGTCGCGATGATGCCCAGGTAGGGAACAGAGTCACCAGGTCCAAATGAGGCCCAGATGGAGCATATTCACTAGGTCCAGGTGAGGCCCAGTTGAGGACCAGAGTCACCAGATCTGGTTGAGGCTCAGAGGGGTACCAGAATCACCTGGTCAAGGTGACATCCAGATGGGGACCAGAGTCACTAGGACAGGGTGAGGCCCAGAGAGGTTCCAGAGTCATCAAGTCCAGGTGAGGTTCAGGTGTGGAACTGAGTCACCAGGTACCAATGATGCCCAGGTGAGGACCAGAGTCACCAGATCTGGGTGACGCGCAGATAGGATCAGAGTCACCAGTTCCAGGTGAGGCAAGGAAGAGTCCACAGCAATCAGTTCCAGGTGGGGAACAAAGTAACCAGGACTGGGTGAGGCCCAGATGGGGACCAGTTCACCTTGTCCAAGTGAGGCCCAGGTGATGACCAGAGTCCCCAGGTTGGGAGAAGACGAGGTAAGGACCAGATTCACCAGGTCCTAGAGGCCCACGTGGGGACCTGTGTCACCAGGTATGGGTAGGCCACAGGTGGCATCCCACTCACCAGGTCCAGGTGAGGCCAACCTGCAGGCCATGTGCGGAACCATGTCCCGATGATGCCCAGGTAGGGACGACAGTCACCAGGTCCAAATGAGGCCCAGATGGAGCATATTCACTAGGTCCAGGTGAAGCCCAATTGAGGACCAGAGTCACCAGATCTGGTTGAGGCCTAGAGGGGAACCAGAATCACCTGGTCCAGGTTACATCCTAACGGGGACCAGAGTCACCAAGTCAGGTGAGGCCATGCTTAGGATCAGAGTCACCAGTTACAGGTGAGGCCCAGGTGGAGCCAGAGTCACCTGGTACAGAAAATGCCAAAGTCAGACCAGTGTTACAAGGATCAGGTCACTCCCAGTGGGGAATAGAGTAACCATGTCCCGATGATGCCCACTTAGAACCAGAGTCATCATGTCAAGATGAGGCGCAGTTGGGGAGCATATTCACTAGGTCCCGGTGAGATCCAGTTGAGGACCAGAGTCACCAGATCTGGTTGAGCCCTATGAGGGTACCAGAATCACCTGGTCCAGGTGACATCGAGATGGGGACCAGAGTCACCAGGTCAGGGCGAGGCCCAGAGGGGATCCAGAGTCATCATGTCCAGGTGAGGCTCAGGTGAGGAACAGAGTATCCAGGTCATAATCGTCCACAGGTGAGGACCAGAGTCACCATATCTGGGAGAGGCCCAGATAGGATCAGAGTTACCACTTCCAGGTGAGGCCAAGAAGGTGTCCACAGCAATCAGGTCCATGTGGGGAACAAAGTCACCAGGACTAGGTGATGCCCAGGTGGTGACCAGATTTACCAGTTCCGGGTGAGGACTAGGTAAGGACCACATTCACCAGGTCCTAGTGAGGCCCACGTGGGGACCTGTGTCACCAGGCATGGGTAAGACCCAAGTGGGAACCCCACTCACCAGGTCAAGATGAGGCCAAACTGCAGGCCATGCAGAGGAACCATGTCTCGATGATGCCCAGGTACGGACCAGAGTTACCAGGTCCAGGTGAGGCCAACCAGCAGGCCATGCAGTGGAACCATTTCCCGATGATGCCCAGTGAATGACCAGAGTCACCAGGTCCAAATGAGGCCCAGATGGAGCATATTCACTATGTCCAGGTGTGGCCCAGTTGAGGACAAGAGTCACCAGACCTGGTTGAGGCCTAGAGGGGTACCAGAATCACCTGGTGCAGGTGACATCCAGATGGGGACCAGATCACCAGGTTTGGGTGAGACCCAGGTGGCAACCCCACTCACCAGGTCCAAGTGAGGCCAACCTGCAGGCCAAAGTCACCCGATCCAGGTGAGGAACTAGTGGGGACTGGAGTCACCAGTTAAAAATGTTTCTACAAAAACAACACAGTCACCAGATCCTGGTGTGGTTCATGTGGGAACGACAGTCAACAGGTCCAGGTGAGACCCAGGTGGGGACCACAGTCACCAGGTCCAGGTGAGGCCCAGGTGGGACCACAGTCACCAGGACCAGGTGAGGCCTAGGTCGGGGGACCAGAGTCATCAGGACTAGTTGAGGCCAAAGTGTGGAGCAAAGTTATCAGGACCATGTGAGGCCCAGTTGTGGAAGAGTAACCATGTCCCATTCATGGCAGGTGGGAAAGGAGTCACAAGGTCCAGACGAGGCCTTAGTGTGGAGTAGATTCACCAGGTCCTGTTGAGCCCCAGTTGAGGACCAGTGTCCCCAGCTCCGGGTGAGTCCCAGAGGGGGACCAGTGTCACCCGGTTCTGGTGATATCCAGGTGGGGACCAGAGTCACCACGTCAGCGTGAGGCCCAGAGTTGGACGAGAATCACTAGGTCCAGATGAGACCCCGATGTGGAACTGAGAACCCTGGTCCCGTGATGCCCATATGAGGACCTGAGTCACCAGGTCCAGGTGAGGTCCCTGTGGGAACCAGTCACCTCGCCAGGTGAGGCCCAGGTGGGACCACTGTCACCAGGTCCAGGTGAGGCCCAGGTATATAGAGAGTATCCAGGTCCCAATGATACCCAGGTAAGGACCAGAGTCAACAGGTCCAGGAGAGGACCAAATATGGATGAGAGTCATTGTGTTCCAGGTGAGGCCAGAAGGAGACCACAGGAACCAGGTCCAGGAGAGCCCCATATGGGAACCAGAGCCAACAGATCAGGGTGAGGTCCAGTTGTGACCACAGTCAGAAGGTCCAGGTGAGGCGCAGGTGGCAACAGGATTCACCAAGTCCAGGTCAGGTCCAGGTGGCCACCAGTCACCAGATCCAGATGCGGACCAGCTAAGGACCAGATTCACGAGGCCCAAGTGAAGCCCAAGGGGTGACCAGAATCACCAGGTAAGGGTGAGGCACAGAGGGGAACCAGAGTAACCAGTTTAGTTTGAGGCCCAGAATGGGACCAGAGGTCCCTGGTCAAAGGTAGGCCCAGGTGTGGCATAGAGTATCCAGGTCCCAATGATGCCTGGGTGAGGACCAGAGTCTCTAGGGCCATGCAGGCTCAGATGGGGAACAGAATCACTAGGTCCTGGTGAGGCATAGAATAAGACCACAATCACCAGTATCAGGTGTTACCCTTGTGGGAACCAGAGCCACTCTATCCAGCTGAGTCCCAAGTCCATGTGAGCCCCACGTCAGGACCAGATGCATCAGGTCGAATTGAGGCATAGATCGGGACAAGAGTCACAAGGTCTGCGTGCGGGCTAGGTGGTGCAAGATTCAGCAGTTCTGATTTAAGTCAAAGTGGGGACGAGAGACACCAGGTCCAGGTGAGGCCAAACTGAGGACCAGAGTCACCAGATCCAGGTGAGGTCCATGTTGGAAAGAGAGTCACCAGGTCCAGGAGAGGTCCAGGTGGGGACCAGAGTCACCAGATCCAGGTGAAGTCCAGGTGGGGACCAGAGTCACCAGATCCAGGTGAAGCCCAGGTGGGGACCAGACTCACTAGGTCCTGATTAGACCCAGGTGAGGACCAGAGTTACCAGATACACGTGAACCCCCGGCGGGGATCAGAGCCAAAAGGTCCAGGTGAGGCCGGCTTGGGGACCATGGTCAACAGGTCTACCTGAGGCTCAGGTGTGGAACACAGTAATCATGTCCAGGTGTGTCCCCGGTGGTGACAAGAGTCACCACGTCCAGTTGAGGCCCAATTGGGGAGCAGGATCACCAGGTACAGGGGAGGCCCTTGAGAGAACCAGAGTCAAGAGTTCGAAGTCACGCGCAGGTGGCAACCAGGGTCAGCAGGTCCGAGTCAGGCCAAAGTGGGGTTCACAGTCACTAGGGCACAGTGAGACCCAGAGGGGGACCAGAGTCAACTTGTCCAGGTGAGGTCCAGTTGTGGAACACACTCACCGGGTCCCAATTTTGCCCAGTTGAGGACCATGGTCAACAGGGCGAGGTGAGGCCCAGATGGGGACCGGAGTCTCCAAATTCAGGTGACGCCCAGGTGGGGACCACAGTCACCAGATCCAGGGTAGTCTCAGGTGGACACCAGAATCACCAGGTCCTGGTGAGATGCAGGTGGCAACCACACTCACCAAGTCCCGGTGAGGCCCTGGTGGGGACCAGAGTCACGAGGTACATGAGAAGCTAGAAACACTGCAGCCACCAGGTCCACATGATGTCCATGAGGGAACGAGAATTACAAGTTACAGGTGAGGACCAGGTGGGGATCTGAGTCACCATGTCCAGGTGAGACCATGGTGGGAACCAGTGTCACCATGTCCAAGTGTGGACCAGGTGAAGACGAGAGTTAATAGGTCCGGCCGGGTCACTGTTAGTGAACAGTGTAACCATATCCTGATGCTACTCATGTGTGTACCAGATACAAGGTCCTGGTGAGTCCCAGTTGGGACCAGAGACATGAGGACCAGGTGAGGTACCGATGGAAACCACAGTCACCAGGTCAGGTGAGGCATGCTTATGATCAGAATCACCACTTACAGGTGATGTCCAGGTGGAGCCAGAGTCACATGGCACAGAAGAAGCGAAAGTCAGGACCAGAGTTACCACGATCAGGTCAGTCCCACTGGGAATAGAGTAACCACGTCCCGATGATGCCCAGGTAGAACCACAGTTACCAGGTCCAGGTGCGGCCAACCTAAAGGCCATGCAGTGGAACCATGTCCCGATGATGCCCAGGTAGGGAAGAGAGTCACCAGGTCCAAATGAGGCCAGATGGAGCATATTGAATAGGTCAACGTGAGGCCCAGTTGAGGACCACAGTCACCAGATACAGGTGAAGCCAAGGTGGGGACCAGAGTCACTAGGTCCAGATGAGGCCCAAGTGAGGACCAGTGTTACCAGGTACACGTGATGCCCCGGTGGGAATCAGAGGAAACAGGTCCATATGAGGCCGGCTTCGGTACCATGGTCAACAGGACTACTTGAGGCCCATGTTTGGAACACAGTAACCAGGTCCAGGTGAGTCCCCGGTGGTGACAAGGGTCACCACGTCCAGGTGAGTCCCAGGGGTGGACCAGAATCACCAGGTACAGGGGAAGCCCTTGAATGAACCAGAGTCAACAGTTCGAGGACAGGCGCAGGTGTCAATCAGGGTCAGCAGGTCCAAGTGAGGCCAAAGTGTGGTTCACAGTCACTAGGGCACGGTGAGACCCAGTGGGGGACCAGAGTCACCTGGTCCAGGTGAGGTCCAGGGGTGGAACACAGTCACCGGGTCCCAATTTTGGCAGTTGAGGACCATGGTTGACAGGGCCAGGTGAGGCCCAGATTGGTGTTCCTCAATCTGGATCAGATTCACCAGTTCCAGTTGAGGCAAAGAAGGAGTCCACAGCAATCATGTCCAGATTGACGCCTAGGTCGGGGAACCAGAGTCATCAGGACTAGTTGAGACCAAAATGTGGAGCAAAGTTATCATGTCCAGGTGCGGCCCAGGTGGGGAACAGAGTAACCATGTCCCATTGATGCCAGGTGGGAAAAGATCCACAAGGTCCAGACGAGGCTTAAGTGAGGAGCAGATTCACCAGGTCCTGTTGAAGCCCAGTTGAGGACCAGTGTCCCCAGCTCCGGGTGAGTCCCAGAGGGGGACGAGAGTCACCCGGTTCTGGTGATATCCAATTGGGGACCAGAGTCACCACGTCAGGGTGAGGACCATAATGTGACGAGAATCACTAGGTCCAGGTGAGGTCCCGATGTGGAACTGAGAAACCAGGTCCCATGATGCCCATATGAGGACCTGAGTCACCAGGTCCAGGTGAGGTCCCTGTGGGAACCAGTCACCTCATCCAGGTGAGGCCCAGGTGGGACCACAGTCACCAGTATCATGTGAGCCCCTTGTGGGAACCAGAGCCACTCTATCCAGCTGAGTCCCAGGTCCATGTGAGGCCCACGTGAGGAGCAGATTCAATAGGTCGAATTGAGGCATAGCTGGGGACAAGAGTCACCAGGTCTGGGTGCGGCCTACGTGGGTCAAGATTCAGCAGTTTGAGTTAGGTCAAAGTGGGCACGAGAGACACCAGGTCCAGGTGAGGCCAAACTGAGGACCAGAGTCACCAGATCCAGGTGAGGTCCAGGTGGCGACCAGAGTCACCAGATCCAGGTGAAGCCCAGGTGGGGACCAGAGTCACTAGGTCCAGATGAGCCCCAGGTGAGGACCAGAGTTACCAGGTACACGTGAGTCCCCAGTGGGGATCGGAGGCAACAGGTCCATGTGAGGCCGGCTTGGGGACCATGGTCAACAGGTCTACTTGAGGCCCAGGTGTGTAACACAGTAAGCAGGTCCTGGTGAGTCCCCATTGGTGACAGGAGTCACCACGTCCAGGTGTGAGCCAGGTCCGACCAGGATCACCAGGTCCAGGGAAGGCCCTTGAAAGAACCAGAGTCAACAGTTCGAGGTCAGGCGCAGGTGGCAACCAGGGTCAGCAGGTCCAAGTCAGGCCAAAGTGGGGTTAACAGTCACTAGGGCCCGGTGAAACCCAGAGTGGGACCAGAGTCACCTGGTCCAGGTGAGGTCCAGTTGTGGAACACAGCCACCGGGTCCCAATTTTGCACAGTTGAGGACCATGGTCAACAGGGCCAGGTGAGGCCCAGATGGGGACCGGCAGTCCCCAAATCCAGGTTAGGCCCAGGTGGGGACCACAGACACCAGATCCAGGGTAGTCTCAGGTGCAGACCAGAATCACCAGGTCCATGTGAGGTGCAGGTGGCAACCACACTCACCCGGTCCCGGAGAGGCCCCGGTGGGGACGAGAGACACGACGTACATGAGAAGCTAGAAACACTGCAGCCACCAGGTCCACATGATGTCCATGTGGGAATGAAAATCACCAGTTACAGGTGAGGACCAGGTGGGGATCCGACTCACCATGTCCAGATGAGACCCAGGTGGTAACCAGTGTCACCATGTCCTCGTGTGCCCCAGGTGAAGACCAGAGTCATTAGGTCCGCCTGGATGAGTGTTAGTGAACAGTGTAACCATATCCTGATGCTACCCAGGTGGGTACCAGAGACACCAGGTCCTGATGAGGCCCAGGTGTAACCGGAGACATGAGGTCCAAGTGAGGTCCCGATGGGAACCACAGTCACCAGGTCAGGTGAGCCCATGCTTAGGATCAGAGTTACCAGGTACAGGTGAGGCCCAGGTGGAGCCAGAGTCACCTGGTACAGAAGAGGCCAAAGTCAGGACCAGAGTTACCAGGATCAGGTCAGTCCCAGTGGGTAATACAGTAACCATGTCCCAATGATGCCCAGGGAGAATCAGAGTCACCAGGTTCAGCGAGGCGCAGGTAGGTAGAATATTCACTAGGTCCCCGTGAGGCCCAGTTGAGGACCAGAGTCACCAGGTCAAGATGAGGCCTAGAGGGATACCAGATTCACCTGGTTTAGGTGACATCGGGATGGGGACCAGAGTCATCATGTCATGGAGAGGCCCTGAGAGGATCCAGAGTCATCATGTCCAGGTGAGGTTCAGGTGTGGAACAGAGTATCCAGGTCATAATGGTCCATAGGAGAGGACCAGAGTCACCAGATCTGGGTGAGGCCCACTTAGGATCAGAGTCACCAGTTCCAGGTGAGTCCAAGAAAGAGTCCACAGCAATCAGGTCCAGGTGGGGTGACAAATTCACCAGGATTGGATGTGGACCGGATGGGGACCAAATTAACCTGGTTCAGGTGATTCCCAGGTGGTTAACCGAGTTAGCAGTTTCGGGTGAGGACCAGGTAAGGACCAGATTCACCAGGTCCAAGTGAGGCCCACGTGGGGACCTGTGTCACCAGGCATGGGTGAGGCCAAGGTGGCAACGCCACTCACCAGGTCCAGGTGAGTCCAACCTACAGGCCATGCAGAGGAACCATGTCCCGATGATGCCCAGGTAGGAACTAGAGTTACCGGGTCCAGGTGAGGCCAACCTGCAGGCATGTGTGGAACCATGTCCCGATGATGCCCAGGTAGGGACCAGAGTTACCAGGTCCAGGTGAGGCCAACCTGCAAGTCATGCAGTGGAACCATGTCCCGATGTGGCCCTGGTAGTGACAGAGTCACCAGGTGCAAATTTGGCCCAGATGGAGCATATTCACTAGGTCCAGGTGAGGTCCAGTGGAGGACCAGAGTCACCAGAATTGGTTGAGGTCTAGAGGGGTACGAGAATCACCTGGTCCAGGTGACTTCCAGATGGGACCAGAGTCACCAGGTCAGGATGAGGCCCAGAGAGGTTCCAGAGTCATCATGTCCAGGTGAGGCTCAGGTGTGGAACAGAGTCACCAGGTGCCAAAAATGCCCAGGTGAGGACCAGCGTCACCAGGTCTCGGTGACGGGCAGATAGGATCAGAGTCACCAGTTCCAGGTGAGGCGAAGAAAAAGTCCACAGCAATCAGATACAGGTGGGGAACAAATTCAACAGGCCTGGGTGAGGCCCAGATGGGGATCAGATTCACCATGTCCAGGTAGGCTCAGGTGGTGACCAGGGACCCCGGGGCTGGGAGACGACCAGGTAAGGACCAGATACCAGGTCTAAGAGGCCCACGAGGGGACCTGACTCACCAGGTATGGGTGAGGCCCTGGTGGCAACCCCACTCACCATGTCCAGGTTAGGCCAACCTGCATGTCAAAGTCACCAGATCCACGTGAGGCCCTAGTCGGCACCGGAGAAGGCAGGTAAAATGAGTCTACAAGAACACCACAGTCACCAGGACCAGGTGTGGTTCATGTGGGAACGAGAGTCACCAGGTCCAGGTGAGACCCAGTTGGGGACGACAGTCACCAGGTCCAGATTGAGGCCTAGGTTGGGGGACGAGAGTCATCAAGACCAGTTGAGGCCAAAGTGTGCAGCAAAGTTATCATGTCCAGGTGAGGCCCAGATGGGGAACAGAGTAACCATATCCCAATAATGCCAGGTGGGAAAATAGTCACAAGGTCCAGACGAAGCCTAAGTTTTGAGTAGATTCATCAGGTCCTGTTGAGGCCCAGCTGAGGACCAGTGTCCCCAGCTCCGGGTGTGTCACCCGATTCTGGTGATATCTAGGTGGGGACCAGTGTCACAAGTCAGGGTGAGGCCCAGTGGGGGACGAGAATCACTAGGTCCAGGTGAGGCCCCAATGTGGAACTGTGAAACCAAGTCCCAAGATTCCCATATGAGGACCTGCGTCACCAGGTCGAGGTGATGTCCCTGTGGGAACCAGTCACCCCGTCCAGGTGAGGCCCGGGTGGGACCACAGTCACCAGGTCCTGGTGAGGCCCAGGTACATAAGAGAGTATCCAGGTCCCAATGATGCCCAGGTAAGGACTAGAGTCAACAGGTCCAGGAGAGGCCCAAATATGGATCAGAGTCATTGTGTTCCAGGTGAGGCCATATGGAGACCACAGAAACCAGGTCCAGGAGAGCCCCATATGGGAACCAGAGCCACCAGATCCAGGTGAGGTCCAGGAGGGACCACAGTCACAAGGTCCAGGTGAGGCGCAGGTGGCAACATGATTCCCCCAGTCCAGTTGAGGCCCACGTGGTGACCTGTCACCAGATCCAGGTGCGGACCAGATAAGAACCAGATTCACCAGGCCCAAGTGTAACCCAAGGGGTGACCAGATTTTCCAGGTAAGGGTGAGGCCCCGAGTGGGAACCAGAGTAACCAGTTTAGTTTGAGGCCCAGAATGGGACCAGAGGTCCCTGGTCAAAGTGAGGCCCAGGTGAGGAATAGAGTATCCAGGTCCGAATGATGCCTGGGTGAGGACCAAAATCACAAGGGCCATGCAGGCCCAGATGGGGAACAGAATCACTAGGTCCTGGTGAGGCATAGAATAAGACCACAGTCACCAGTATCAGGTGAGCCCCTTGTGGGAACCAGAGCCACTCTATCCAGCTGATTCCCAGGTCCATGTGAAGCCCAGGTGAGGACGAGATTCATCAGGTCGAATTGAGGCATAGCTGAGGACAAGAGTCACCAGGTCTGGGTGCGGCCTGGGTAGGGCAAGATTCAGCAGTTCTGAGTTAGGTCAAAGTGCGGACGAGAGACACCAGGTCCAGGTGAGGCCAAACTGAGTACCAGATTCACCACATCCAGGTGAGGTCCATGTTGGAAAGAGAGTCACCAGGTCCAGGAGAGGTCCAGGTGGGGACCAGAGTCACTAGATCCAGGTGAAGTCTAGGTGGGGACCAGAGTCCCCAGATCGAGGTGAAGCCCAGGTGGGGACCAGAGTCACTAGGTGCAGATGAGGCCCAGGTGAGGACCAGAGTTACCAGGTACACGTGAGGCCCCGGTGTGGATCAGAGGCAACAGTTTCATGTGAGGCCGGCTTGGGGACCATGGTCAACAGGTCTATTGAGGCCCATGTGTGGAACACAGTAAGCAGGTCCAGGTGAGTCCCCGGTGGTGACAAGAGTCACCACTTCCAGGTGAGGTCCAGGTGGGGACCAGGATCAACAGGTACAGGGGAGGCCCTTGAAAGAACCAGAGTCAACAGTTCGAGTTCAGGCGCAGGTGGCAACCAGGGTCAGCAGGTCCAAGTCAAGCCAAAGGGGACTTCACATTCACTAGGGCACGGTGAGACCCAGAGGGGGAGCATAGTCACCTGGTCCAGGTGAGGTTCAGTTGTGGAACACAGTCACCAGGTCCCAATTTTGCCCAGTTGAGGACCATGGTCAACAGGGCCAGGTGAGGCGAGATGGGGACCGGAATCCAGATCCAGGTGAAGCCCAGGTGGGGACCACAGTCACCAGATCCAGGGTAGTCTCAGGTGCAGACCAGAATCACCAGCTCCAGGTGTGGTGCAGGTGGCAACCAAACTCACCAGGTCCCGGTAAGGCACTGGTGGGATACATGAGAAGTCACGAGGTACATGAGAAGCTAGAAACACATGGGATCCCTGGGTGGCGCAGCGGTTTGGCGCCTGCCTTTGGACCAGGGCGCGATCCTGGAGACCCGGGATCGAATCCCACGTCGGGCTCCCGGTGCATGGAGCCTGCTTCTCCCTCTGCCTGTGTCTCTGCCTCTCTCTCTCTCTGTGACTATCATAAATAAATACAAATTAAAAAAAAAGATGCTAGAAACACTGCGGCCAACAGGTCCACATGATCTCCATGTGGGAACGAGAATCACCAGTTACAGGTGAGGACCAGGTGGGGATCCGACTCACCATGTCCAGGTGAGACCCACGTGGGAAACAGTGTCACCATGTCCAGGTGTGGCCCAGGTGAAGACCAGAGTTAATAGGTCCGGCTGGGTCACTGTTAGTGAACAGTATAACCATATCCTGATTCTACCCAGGTGGGTAGCAGAGACACCAGGTCCTGGTGAGGCCCAAGTGGAACCAGAGACATGAGGTCCAGGTGAGGTCCCGATGGGAACCACAGTCACCCGGTCAGGTGAGGCCATGCTTAGGATCAGAGTCACCAGTTCCAGGTGAGGCCCAGGTGGAGCCAGAGTCACCTGGTACAGAAGAGGCCAAAGTCAGGACCAGAGTTACCAGGATCAGGTCACTCCAAGTGGGAATAGAGTAATCATGTCCCGGTGATGCCCAGGTAGAACCAGAGTCACCAGGCCCAGATGTGGCGCAGGTGGGGAGCATGTTCACTAGGTCCCGTTGAGGCCCAGTTGAGGACCAGAGTCACCAGGTCTAGGTGAGGCCTAGAGGGGTACCAGATTCACCTGGTCTAGTGACATCCAGATGGGGACCAGAGTCCCCATGTCAGGCTGAGGCCCAGAGGGGATCCAGAGTCATCATATCCAGGTGAGGCTCAGGTGTGGAACAGAGTATCCAGGTCATAATGGTCCACAGGTGAGGACGAGAATCACCAGATCTGGGTGAGGCCCAGTTAGCATCAGAGTCAGCAGTTCCAGGTTAGCCAAGAAGGAGTCCACAGCAATCAGGTCCAGGTGGGGAAGAAAGGCAACAGGACTGGGTGAGGTCTAGATGGGGACCAGATTCACCAGGCCCAGGTGATTCCCATGTGGTGACCAGAGTTACCAGTTCCGGGTGACCACCAGGTAAGGACCAGATTCACCAGGTCCAAGTGAGGCCCACGTGGGGACCTGTGTCCCTAGGCAAGGGTGAGGCCCAGGTGACAAACCCACTCACCAGGTCCAGGTGAGGCCAACCTGCAGGCCATGCAGAGGAACCAGGTCCCAATGATGCCCAGGTAGGGACGAGAGTTACCAGGTCCAGGTGAGGCCAACCTACAAGCCATGCAGTGGAACCATGTCCCGATGATGCCCAGGTAGGGACCAGATTTACCAGGTCCAGGTGATGCCAACCTGCAGGTCATGCAGTGGAACCATGTCCCGATGATGCCCAGGTAGTGACCAGAGTCACCAGATCCAAATGAGGCCCAGATGGAGCATATTCACTAGGTCCAGGTGAGGCCCAGTTGAGGACCAGAGTCACCAGACCTTGTTGAGGCCCAGACGGGTACCATAATCCCCTGGACCAGGTGACATCCATATGGGGACCAGAGTCACTACGTTAGGTTAATAGCCAGAGTAGTTCCAGAGTCATCATGTCCAGGGGAGCCTCACGTGTGGAACAGAGTCACCAGGACCAATGATGCCCAGGTGAGGACCAGAGTAACCAGGTATACGTGAGGCCCCGGTGGGGATCAAGGCAACAGGTTCATGTGAGGCTGGCTTGGGGACCATGGTCAACAGGTCTATTGAGGCCCAGGTGTGGAATACAGTAAGCAGGTCCAGGTGAGTCCCCAGTGGTGACAAGAGTCACCATGTCCAGGCGACGCCCGGTGGGGACCAGGATCACCAGGTACTGGGGATGCCCTTGAAAGAACCAGAGTCAATAGTTTGACGTCAGGCGCAGGTTCCAACCAGGGTCAGCAGGTCCAAGTCAGGCCAAAGTGGGGTTCACAGTCCCTACTGCACGGTGAGACCCAGAGGGGGACCAGAGTCACCTGGTCCAGGTGAGGTCCAGTTGTGGATTACAGTCACTGGGTCCCAATTTTGCCCAGTTGAGGACCAATGTCAACAGGGCCAGGTGAGGCCCAGATGGGAACCAGAGCCCGAAATCCAGGTGAAGCCCAGGTGGGGACCACAGACACCAGATCCAGGGTAGTCTCAGGTGCTGACCAGAATCACCAGGTCCAGGTGAGGTGCAGGTGGCAACCACACTCAACAGGTCCCAGTGAGGCCCTGGTGGGGACCAGAGTCCCGAGGTACATGAGAAGCTAGAAACACTGCAGCCACCAGATCCACATGATGTCCATGTGGGAACGAGAATCACCAGTTACAGGTGAGGACCAGGCAGGGAACCGAATCACATGTCCACGTGAGACCCAAGAGGGAACCAGTGCTACCATGTCCAGGTGTGGCCCAGGTGAAGACCAGAGTTAATATCTGGCTGGGTCACTGTTAGTGAACAGTGTAACCATATCCTGATGCTACCCATGTGGGTACCAGAGACACCAGGTCCTGGTGAGGCCTAGGTGGGACCAGAGACATGAGGTCCAGGTGGGGTCCCGATGGGAACCACAGTCACCAGGTCAGGTGAGGCCATGCTTAGGATCAGAATCACCAGTTACAGGTGAGACCCAGGTCGAGCCAGAGTCACCAAGTAGGGAAGACGCCAAAGTCAGGACCAGAGTTACCAGGATCAGGTCAGTCCCAGTGGGGAATAGAGTCACCATGTCCCAATGATGCCCAGGTAGAACCCGAGTCACCACGTACAGATGAGGCGCAGGTCGGGAGTAATTAACTAGGTCCCGGTGAGGCCCAGTTGAGGACCAGATTCCCCCAGTCTTTTTGAGGCCTAGAGGGGTACCAGATTCACCTGGTCTAGGTGACATCCAGATGGGGACCAGAATCACCATGTCAGGGGGAGGCCCAGAGAGGTTCCAGAGTCATCATGTCCAGGTGAGGTTCAGGTGTGGAACAGTGTCACCAGGTACCAATGATGCCCAGGTGAGGACCAGAGTCACCAGGTCTGTGTGACGCGCAGATAGGATCAGAGTCACCAGTTTCAGGTGAGGTCAAGAAAGAGTCCACAGCAATCAGGTCCAGGTGGGGAACAAAGTCACCAGGACTGGGTGAGGCCCAGATGGGGACCAGATTCACCAATTCCATGTGATTGCCAGGTGGTGACCAGAAATACCAGTACCGAATGAGCACCAGGAAAGGACGAGATTCACCAGGTCCAAGTGAGACCCACGTGGGGACCTGTGTCACATTGCATGTGTGAGGCCCAGGTTGCCACCCCACTCACCAGGTCCAGGTCAGGCCAACCTGCAGGCCAAGCAGAGGAACCATGTCTCGATGATGCCCAGGTAGACATCAGAGTTACCAGGTCCAGGTGAGGCAAACCTGCAGGCCATGCAGTGGAACCATGTCGCGATGATGCCCAGGTAGGGACCAGAGTCACCAGGTCCAAATGAGGCCCAGATGGAGCAAATTCACTAGGTCCATGTGAGGCCCAGATCAGGACCAGAGTCACCAGATCTGCTTGATGCCTAGAGGGGGGTACCAGAATCACCTGGTCCAGGTAACAATCACATGGGGACCAGAGTCACCACGTCACGAAGAGGCCCAGAGAGGTTCCAGAGGCATAATGTCCAGGTGAGGCTCAGGTGAGGAACAGAGTCACCAGGTACCAATGATGCACAGGTGAGGACCAGAGTCACCAGATCTGGGTGACGTGCAGATAGGTTCAGAGGTCACCAGTTCCAGGTGAGGCCAAGAAAGTGTCCACAGCAATCAGGTCCAGGTGGGGAACAAAGTCACCAGGACTGGGTGAGGCCCAGATGGGGACCAGATTCACCAGGCCCAGGTGAAAACCAGGTGGTGACCAGTGTCCCCGGGTCTGGGTTAGGACCAGATAAGGACCAGATTCACCAGGTCCAAGAGGCCCACGTGGGGACCTAAGTCACCATGTACGGGTAGGCCCAGGTGGCAACCGCACTCACCAGGTCCAGGTGAGGCCAACCTGCAGGCCAGAGTCACAAGATCCAGGTGAGGCTCTAGTGGGGACCTGAGAGACCAGGTAAATGTGAGGTCTACAAGAAAACTACCGTCACCAGGTCCAGGTGTATTACAGGTGGGAACGAGATTCAACAGGTCCCAGGTGAGGACCCAGGTGGGGACCACAGTCACCAGGTCCAGATTGAGGCCTAATGGGGGGACAAGAGTCATCAGGACCAGTTGAGGCCAAAGAATGAAGCAAAGTCATCATGTCCAAGTGAGGCCCAGGTGGAGAACAGAGTAACCATGTCCCATTGATGCCAGGTGGGAAAGAGTCACAAGGTCCAGACGAGGCCTAAGTGAGGAGTAGATTCAACAGATCCTGTTGAGGCCCAGTTGAGGACCAGTGTCCCCAGCTCCGGGTAAGTCCCAGGGGGGGGACCATAGTCACCCGATTCTGGTGATATCCAGGAGGGGACCCAGAGTCACCACGTCAGGGTTAGGCCCAGAGGGGGACGAGAATCACTAGGTCCAGGTGAGGCCACGATTTGTAGAACTGAAACCAGGTCCCATGATTCCCATATGAGGACCTGAGTCACCCAGGTCCAGGTGAGGTCCATGTGGGGAACCAGTCACTTCGTCCAGGTGAGGCCCAGGTGGGACCACAGTCAACAGGTCCAGGTGAGGCCCAGGAATATAATGAGTATCCAGGTCCCAATGATGCCCAAGTAAGGACCAGAGTGAACAGGTCCAGCAGAGGCCCAAATATGGATCAGAGTCATTTTGTTCCAGTTGATGCCTGATGGAGACCACAGGAACCAGGTCCAGGAGAGCCCCATATGGGAACCAGAGCCACCAGATTCCAGGTGACTTCCAGGTGGGACCAAGCTTCACAAGGTCCAGGTGAGGCGCAAGGTGGCAACAGGATTCACCAAGTCCAGGTGAGGCCCAGGTGGCGACCAGTCACCAGATCCAAGTGAGGACAAGCTAAGGACCAGATTCACCAGGCCAAATGAAGCCCAAGGGGTGACCAGAGTCACCAGGTAAGGGTCATTCCCAGAGGGAGAACCACAGTAACCAGTTTAGTTGAGGCTAAGAATGTGACCAGAGGTCCCTAGTCAGAGTGAGGCCCAGGTGTGGAATAGTGTATCCAGGTCCCAATGATGCCTGGAAGGACCATAGTCACTAGGGCCATGCAGGCCCAGATGGGGAACAGAATCACTAGGTCCTGGTGAGGCATAGAATAAGACCACAGTCAGCAGTATCATTGAGTCCCTTGCGGGAACCAGAGCCACTCTATCCAGCTGAGTCCCAGGTGACGTGAGGCTCACGTAAGGACCAGATTCATTAGGTCGAAATGAGGCATACCTGGGGACAAGAGTCACCAGGTATGGGTGCGGCCTAGGTGGGGCAAGATTCAGCAGTTCTGAGTTAGGTCAAAGTAGGGACGAGAGACGTCAGGTCCAGGTGAGGCCAAACTGAGGACCAGAGTCACCAGATCCAGGTGAGGTCCATGTTGGAAAGAGAGTCAGCAGGTCCAAGAGAGGTCCAGGTGGGGACCAGAGACACCAGATTCAGGTGAAGTCCAGGTGGGGACCAGAGTCACCAGATCCAGGTGAAGCCCAGGTGGGGATCAGAGTCACTAGGTCCAGATGAGGCCCAGGTGAGGACCAGAGTTACCAGGTACACATGAGGCCCCGGTGGGGATCAAGGCAACAGGTCCATGTGAGCCGGTTTGGGGACCATGGTCAACTGGTCTACTTGAGGCCCTGGTGTGGAAGTAAGCAGGTCCAGGTGAGTCCCCGGTGGTGACAAGAGTCACCACGTCCAGGTGAGTCCCAGGTGGGGACCAGGATCACCAGGTACAGGGGAGGCCCTTGAAAGAACCAGACTCAACAGGTCGAAGTCAAGCGCAGGTCGCAACCAGGGTCAGCAGGTCCAAGTCAGGCCAAAGTGGGGTTCACAGTCATTAGGGCACGGTGAGACCCAGAGGGGGACCAGAGTCACCAGATCCAGGTGAGGTCCATGTTGGAAAGAGAGTCACCAGGTCCGGAGAGTCCAGGTGGGGACCAGAGTAACCAGATCCACGTGAAGCCCAGGTGGGGACCAGAGTCACTAGGTCCCGATGAGGCCCAGGTGAGGACCTGAGTTACCAGGTACACGTGAGGCCCCGGTGGGGATCAGAGGCAACAGGTCCATGT
>NW_023331233.1:0-43246 GCF_011100685.1 Canis lupus familiaris | reverse complement strand
TTCCCTGTAGAGCTGAGGACAGGCAGAACCCTCCCGCATCCTGCCTGACTGTAGGAGTAGCTGCTAACATCCTTATTTTGTGGCTGGGAGAGGTTGCGGGAAAAAGCATGTGTGAGCACTGGGGCCTGAACTCCCGTGTTATCTGAGGTGAATACAGCGATTTCCAACGGCTTTCCTTCAATCAGAGTGTAGCCTAGGTTCCAAATCCCATGTCCGAGTGGGTAGCAGACATCTGCCTCCCATGCATACACACTTCTGATAGTTGAGCTTATGGCCTGTACCTCCATATTCAGCCTGCTGGTACCTTGGCTTACTAAAAGGCCTAGGCCTCGCTCTTTGACGGAATGTTGGGAGAGGTAATTGAATCAACCGGCACACAAGACTAGTGCCCATCCAAGCTCATTCCAGCGATTTCCTAGTAATTCCTGTGGTAGACTGGTGCTACATACTAGTTCCATACGTGAGAGGGTAGCTGAACGCCTTGTCCAAAAGCATCTTACTGCTGAGAGTTTGAGCTCACCTTCAGTCCCTCACAGTTCCACACTGCCTGCAGAGATGAGTTTCACACGTCTCACCAGAGAGCCATTGCCAGAGGCTTCTGAGTACAGTTAACAATGCAGACCTGGAGGGTATCACCAGGTGCAGTAAGGTGGTAATCTTGGAACCTCCTGACTCAGAATACTGCTACCTTCTCACTGCCATAGGAATGCAGCTAGTTGACAGCTGGCTTCAAGACATGCTTCCCTGTGAGAGCTGAGGACAGGGCAGAACCCTCCCGCATCCTGCCTGACTGTAGGAGTAGCTGCTAACATCCTATGTTAGTGGCTGGGAGAGGTTGCGGGAAAAGCATGTGTGAGCACTGGGCCTGAACTCCCGTGTATCTGAGTTGAATACAGCGATTTCCAACGGCTTTCCTCAATCCAGAGTGTAGCTAGGTTCCAAATCCCATGTCCGAGTCGGGTAGCAGACATCTGCCTCCCATGCATACACACTTCTGAGAGTTGAGCTTATGGCCTGTACCTCCACAGCCAGCCTGCTGGTACCCTTGGCTTCTAAAAGGCCTAGGCTCGCTGTTTGACGGAAGTGCTGGGAGAGGTAATTGGAATCACCCGGCACACAAGACTAGTGCCTCCAAGCTCAGTCCAGCGATTTCCTAGTAATTCCTGTGGTAGACTGGTGCTACATACTAAGTTCCATACGTGAGAGGGTAGCTGAACGCCTTGTCCAAAAGCATCTTACTTCTGAGAGTTGAGCTCAGCCTCAGTCCCTCACAGTTCCACACTGCCTGCAGAGTGAGTTTCGCAGGTCTTCACCAGAGACGTTGCCAGAGGCTTCTGAGACGCAGGGTAACAATGCAGACCTGGAGGGTATCCCCAGGTGCAGTAGACTGGTAATCTTGGAACCTCCTGACTCAGAATACTGCTACCTTCTCACTGCCATAGGAATGCAGCTAGTTGACAGCTGGCTTCAAGACATGCTTCCCTGTGAGAGCTGAGGACAGGGCAGAACCCTCCCGCATCCTGCCTGACTGTAGGAGTAGCTGCTAACATCCTAATGTTAGTGGCTGGGAGAGGTTGCGGGAAAAGCATGTGTGAGCACTGGGCCTGAACTCCCGTGTATCTGAGTTGAATACAGCGATTTCCAACGGCTTTCCTCAATCCAGAGTGTAGCTAGGTTCCAAATCCCATGTCCGAGTGGGTAGCAGACATCTGCCTCCCATGCATACACACTTCTGAGAGTTGAGCTTATGGCCTGTACCTCCACATCCAGCCTGCTGGTACCCTTGGCTTCTAAAAGGCCTAGGCTCGCTGTTTGACGGAAGTGCTGGGAGAGGTAATTGGAATCTCCCGGCACACAAGACGAGTGCCTCCAAGCTCAATTCACGATTTCCCAGTAATTCTTGTGGTAGACAGGTGCTACATACTAAGTTCCATATGTGAGAAGGTAGCTGAACGCCTTGTCCAAAAGCATCTTACTTCTGAGAGTTGAGCTCAGCCTCAGTCCCTCACAGTTCCACACTGCCTGCAGAGTGAGTTTCACACGTCTTCACCAGAGACGATTGCCAGAGGCTTCTGAGTACAAGTTAACAATGCAGACCTGGAGGGTATCTCCAGGTGCAGTAGAGTGGTAATCTTGGAACCTCCTGACTCAGAGTACTGCTACCTTCTCACTGCCATAGGAATGCAGCTAGTTGACAGCTGGCTTCAAGACATGCTTCCCTGTGAGAGCTGAGGACAGGGCAGAACCCTCCCGCATCCTGCCTGACTGTAGGAGTAGCTGCTAACATCCTTATGTTAGTGGCTGGGAGAGGTTGCGGGAAAAGCATGTGTGAGCACTGGGCCTGAACTCCCGTGTATCTGAGTTGAATACAGCGATTTCCAACGGCTTTCATCAATCAGAGTGTAGCCAGGTTCCAACTCCCATGTCCGAGTGGGTAGCAGACATCTGCCTCCCATGCATACACACTTCTGAGAGTTGAGCTTATGGCCTGTACCTCCACAGCCAGCCTGCTGGTACCCTTGGCTTCTAAAAGGCCTAGGCTCGCTGTTTGACGGAAGTGCTGGGAGAGGTAATTGGAATCACCCGGCACACAAGACTAGTGCCTCCAAGCTCAGTCCAGCGATTTCCTAGTAATTCCTGTGGTAGACTGGTGCTACATACTAAGTTCCATACGTGAGAGGGTAGCTGAACGCCTTGTCCAAAAGCATCTTACTTCTGAGAGTTGAGCTCAGCCTCAGTCCCTCACAGTTCCACACTGCCTGCAGAGTGAGTTTCGCAGGTCTTCAGCAGAGACGTTTGCCAGAGGCTTCTGAGACGCAGGGTAACAATGCAGACCTGGAGGGTATCCCCAGGTGCAGTAGACTGGTAATCTTGGAACCTCCTGACTCAGAGTACTGCTACCTTCTCACTGCCATAGGAATGCAGCTAGTTGACAGCTGGCTTCAAGACATGCTTCCCTGTGAGAGCTGAGGACAGGGCAGAACCCTCCCGCATCCTGCCTGACTGTAGGAGTAGCTGCTAACATCCTAATGTTAGTGGCTGGGAGAGGTTGCGGGAAAAGCATGTGTGAGCACTGGGCCTGAACTCCCGTGTATCTGAGTTGAATACAGCGATTTCCAACGGCTTTCCTCAATCAGAGTGTAGCTAGGTTCCAAATCCCATGTACGAGCGGGTAGCAGACATCTGCCTCCCATGCATACACACTTCTGAGAGTTGAGCTTATGGCCTGTACCTCCACATCCAGCCTGCTGGTTCGAAAAGGCTTGGCTTCTAAAAGGCCTAGGCTCGCTGTTTGACGGAAGTGCTGGGAGAGGTAATTGGAATCTCCCGGCACACAAGACGAGTGCCTCCAAGCTCAATTCACGATTTCCCAGTAATTCTTGTGGTAGACAGGTGCTACATACTAAGTTCCATATGTGAGAAGGTAGCTGAACGCCTTGTCCAAAAGCATCTTACTTCTGAGAGTTGAGCTCAGCCTCAGTCCCTCACAGTTCCACACTGCCTGCAGAGTGAGTTTCACACGTCTTCACCAGAGACGATTGCCAGAGGCTTCTGAGTACAAGGTAACAATGCAGACCTGGAGGGTATCTCCAGGTGCAGTAGAGTGGTAATCTTGGAACCTCCTGACTCAGAGTACTGCTACCTTCTCACTGCCATAGGAATGCAGCTAGTTGACAGCTGGCTTCAAGACATGCTTCCCTGTGAGAGCTGAGGACAGGGCAGAACCCTCCCGCATCCTGCCTGACTGTAGGAGTAGCTGCTAACATCCTTATGTTAGTGGCTGGGAGAGGTTGCGGGAAAAGCATGTGTGAGCACTGGGCCTGAACTCCCGTGTATCTGAGTTGAATACAGCGATTTCCAACTGGCTTTCATCAATCAGAGTGTAGCCAGGTTCCAACTCCCATGTCCGAGTGGGTAGCAGACATCTGCCTCCCATGCATACACACTTCTGAGAGTTTGAGCTTATGGCCTGTACCTCCACATGCCAGCCTGCTGGTACCCTTGGCTTCTAAAAGGCCTAGGCTCGCTGTTTGACGGAAGTGTTGGGAGAGGTATTGGAATCACCCGGCACACAAGACTAGTGCCTCCAAGCTCAAGTCCAGCGATTTCCTAGTAATTCCTGTGGTAGACTGGTGCTACATACTAAGTTCCATACGTGAGAGGGTAGCTGAACGCCTTGTCCAAAAGCATCTTACTTCTGAGAGTTGAGCTCAGCCTCAGTCCCTCACAGTTCCACACTGCCTGCAGAGTGAGTTTCGCACGTCTTCACCAGAGACGATTTGCCAGAGGCTTCTGAGTACCAGGGTAACAATGCAGACCTGGAGGGTATCTCCAGGTGCAGTAGACTGGTAATCTTGGAACCTCCTGACTCAGAGTACTGCTACCTTCTCACTGCCATAGGAATGCAGCTAGTTGACAGCTGGCTTCAAGACATGCTTCCCTGTGAGAGCTGAGGACAGGGCAGAACCCTCCCGCATCCTGCCTGACTGTAGGAGTAGCTGCTAACATCCTTATGTTAGTGGCTGGGAGAGGTTGCGGGAAAAGCATGTGTGAGCACTGGGCCTGAACTCCCGTGTATCTGAGTTGAATACAGCGATTTCCAACGGCTTTCATCAATCAGAGTGTAGCTAGGTTCCAAATCCCATGTACGAGCGGGGTAGCAGACATCTGCCTCCCATGCATACACACTTCTGAGAGTTGAGCTTATGGCCTGTACCTCCACATCCAGCCTGCTGGTACCCTTGGCTTCTAAAAGGCCTAGGCTCGCTGTTTGACGGAAGTGCTGGGAGAGGTAATTGGAATCTCCCGGCACACAAGACGAGTGCCTCCAAGCTCAAGTCAGCGATTTCCCTAGTAATTCTTGTGGTAGACATGGTGCTACATACTAAGTTCCATATGTGAGAAGGGTAGCTGAACGCCTTGTCCAAAAGCATCTTACTTCTGAGAGTTGAGCTCAGCCTCAGTCCCTCACAGTTCCACACTGCCTGCAGAGTGAGTTTCGCACGTCTTCACCAGAGACGATTGCCAGAGGCTTCTGAGACGCAGGGTAACAATGCAGACCTGGAGGGTATCCCCAGGTGCAGTAGACTGGTAATCTTGGAACCTCCTGACTCAGAGTACTGCTACCTTCTCACTGCCATAGGAATGCAGCTAGTTGACAGCTGGCTTCAAGACATGCTTCCCTGTGAGAGCTGAGGACAGGGCAGAACCCTCCCGCATCCTGCCTGACTGTAGGAGTAGCTGCTAACATCCTAATGTTAGTGGCTGGGAGAGGTTGCGGGAAAAGCATGTGTGAGCACTGGGCCTGAACTCCCGTGTATCTGAGTTGAATACAGCGATTTCCAACGGCTTTCCTCAATCAGAGTGTAGCTAGGTTCCAAATCCCATGTACGAGCGGGTAGCAGACATCTGCCTCCCATGCATACACACTTCTGAGAGTTGAGCTTATGGCCTGTACCTCCACAGCCAGCCTGCTGGTACCCTTGGCTTCTAAAAGGCCTAGGCTCGCTGTTTGACGGAAGTGCTGGGAGAGGTAATTGGAATCATCCCGGCACACAAGACTAGTGCCTCCAAGCTCAGTCCAGCGATTTCCTAGTAATTCCTGTGGTAGACTGGTGCTACATACTAAGTTCCATACGTGAGAGGGTAGCTGAACGCCTTGTCCAAAAGCATCTTACTTCTGAGAGTTGAGCTCAGCCTCAGTCCCTCACAGTTCCACACTGCCTGCAGAGTGAGTTTCGCAGGTCTTCAGCCAGAGACGTTTGCCAGAGGCTTCTGAGACGCAGGGTAACAATGCAGACCTGGAGGGTATCCCCAGGTGCAGTAGACTGGTAATCTTGGAACCTCCTGACTCAGAGTACTGCTACCTTCTCACTGCCATAGGAATGCAGCTAGTTGACAGCTGGCTTCAAGACATGCTTCCCTGTGAGAGCTGAGGACAGGGCAGAACCCTCCCGCATCCTGCCTGACTGTAGGAGTAGCTGCTAACATCCTAATGTTAGTGGCTGGGAGAGGTTGCGGGAAAAGCATGTGTGAGCACTGGGCCTGAACTCCCGTGTATCTGAGTTGAATACAGCGATTTCCAACGGCTTTCCTCAACCAGAGTGTAGCTAGGTTCCAAATCCCATGTACGAGCGGGTAGCAGACATCTGCCTCCCATGCATACACACTTCTGAGAGTTGAGCTTATGGCCTGTACCTCCACATCCAGCCTGCTGGTACCCTTGGCTTCTAAAAGGCCTAGGCTCGCTGTTTGACGGAAGTGCTGGGAGAGGTAATTGGAATCTCCCGGCACACAAGACGAGTGCCTCCAAGCTCAATTCACGATTTCCCAGTAATTCTTGTGGTAGACAGGTGCTACATACTAAGTTCCATATGTGAGAAGGTAGCTGAACGCCTTGTCCAAAAGCATCTTACTTCTGAGAGTTGAGCTCAGCCTCAGTCCCTCACAGTTCCACACTGCCTGCAGAGTGAGTTTCACACGTCTTCACCAGAGACGATTGCCAGAGGCTTCTGAGTACAAGGTAACAATGCAGACCTGGAGGGTATCTCCAGGTGCAGTAGAGTGGTAATCTTGGAACCTCCTGACTCAGAGTACTGCTACCTTCTCACTGCCATAGGAATGCAGCTAGTTGACAGCTGGCTTCAAGACATGCTTCCCTGTGAGAGCTGAGGACAGGGCAGAACCCTCCCGCATCCTGCCTGACTGTAGGAGTAGCTGCTAACATCCTTATGTTAGTGGCTGGGAGAGGTTGCGGGAAAAGCATGTGTGAGCACTGGGCCTGAACTCCCGTGTATCTGAGTTGAATACAGCGATTTCCAACGGCTTTCATCAATCAGAGTGTAGCCAGGTTCCAACTCCCATGTCCGAGTGGGTAGCAGACATCTGCCTCCCATGCATACACACTTCTGAGAGTTGAGCTTATGGCCTGTACCTCCACAGCCAGCCTGCTGGTACCCTTGGCTTCTAAAAGGCCTAGGCTCGCTGTTTGACGGAAGTGTTGGGAGAGGTAATTGGAATCACCCGGCACACAAGACTAGTGCCTCCAAGCTCAGTCCAGCGATTTCCTAGTAATTCCTGTGGTAGACTGGTGCTACATACTAAGTTCCATACGTGAGAGGGTAGCTGAACGCCTTGTCCAAAAGCATCTTACTTCTGAGAGTTGAGCTCAGCCTCAGTCCCTCACAGTTCCACACTGCCTGCAGAGTGAGTTTCGCAGGTCTTCAGCAGAGACGTTTGCCAGAGGCTTCTGAGACGCAGGGTAACAATGCAGACCTGGAGGGTATCCCCAGGTGCAGTAGACTGGTAATCTTGGAACCTCCTGACTCAGAGTACTGCTACCTTCTCACTGCCATAGGAATGCAGCTAGTTGACAGCTGGCTTCAAGACATGCTTCCCTGTGAGAGCTGAGGACAGGGCAGAACCCTCCCGCATCCTGCCTGACTGTAGGAGTAGCTGCTAACATCCTAATGTTAGTGGCTGGGAGAGGTTGCGGGAAAAGCATGTGTGAGCACTGGGCCTGAACTCCCGTGTATCTGAGTTGAATACAGCGATTTCCAACGGCTTTCCTCAATCAGAGTGTAGCTAGGTTCCAAATCCCATGTACGAGCGGGTAGCAGACATCTGCCTCCCATGCATACACACTTCTGAGAGTTGAGCTTATGGCCTGTACCTCCACATCCAGCCTGCTGGTACCCTTGGCTTCTAAAAGGCCTAGGCTCGCTGTTTGACGGAAGTGCTGGGAGAGGTAATTGGAATCTCCCGGCACACAAGACGAGTGCCTCCAAGCTCAATTCACGATTTCCCAGTAATTCTTGTGGTAGACAGGTGCTACATACTAAGTTCCATATGTGAGAAGGTAGCTGAACGCCTTGTCCAAAAGCATCTTACTTCTGAGAGTTGAGCTCAGCCTCAGTCCCTCACAGTTCCACACTGCCTGCAGAGTGAGTTTCACACGTCTTCACCAGAGACGATTGCCAGAGGCTTCTGAGTACAAGTTAACAATGCAGACCTGGAGGGTATCTCCAGGTGCAGTAGAGTGGTAATCTTGGAACCTCCTGACTCAGAGTACTGCTACCTTCTCACTGCCATAGGAATGCAGCTAGTTGACAGCTGGCTTCAAGACATGCTTCCCTGTGAGAGCTGAGGACAGGGCAGAACCCTCCCGCATCCTGCCTGACTGTAGGAGTAGCTGCTAACATCCTTATGTTAGTGGCTGGGAGAGGTTGCGGGAAAAGCATGTGTGAGCACTGGGCCTGAACTCCCGTGTATCTGAGTTGAATACAGCGATTTCCAACGGCTTTCATCAATCAGAGTGTAGCTAGGTTCCAAATCCCATGTCCGAGGGGTAGCAGACATCTGCCTCCCATGCATACACACTTCTGAGAGTTGAGCTTATGGCCTGTACCTCCACATCCAGCCTGCTGGTACCCTTGGCTTCTAAAAGGCCTAGGCTCGCTGTTTGACGGAAGTGCTGGGAGAGGTAATTGGAATCACCCGGCACACAAGACTAGTGCCTCCAAGCCAAGTCCAGCGATTTCCTAGTAATTCCTGTGGTAGACTGGTGCTACATACTAAGTTCCATACGTGAGAGGGTAGCTGAACGCCTTGTCCAAAAGCATCTTACTTCTGAGAGTTGAGCTCAGCCTCAGTCCCTCACAGTTCCACACTGCCTGCAGAGTGAGTTTCGCACGTCTTCACCAGAGACGTTGCCAGAGGCTTCTGAGACGCAGGGTAACAATGCAGACCTGGAGGGTATCTCCAGGTGCAGTAGACTGGTAATCTTGGAACCTCCTGACTCAGAGTACTGCTACCTTCTCACTGCCATAGGAATGCAGCTAGGTGACAGCTGGCTTCAAGACATGCTTCCCTGTGAGAGCTGAGGACAGGGCAGAACCCTCCCGCATCCTGCCTGACTGTAGGAGTAGCTGCTAACATCCTATGTTAGTGGCTGGGAGAGGTTGCGGGAAAAGCATGTGTGAGCACTGGGCCTGAACTCCCGTGTATCTGAGTTGAATACAGCGATTTCCAACGGCTTTCCTCAATCAGAGTGTAGCTAGGTTCCAAATCCCATGTACGAGCTGGGTAGCAGACATCTGCCTCCCATGCATACACACTTCTGAGAGTTGAGCTTATGGCCTGTACCTCCACATCCAGCCTGCTGGTACCCTTGGCTTCTAAAAGGCCTAGGCTCGCTGTTTGACGGAAGTGCTGGGAGAGGTAATTGGAATCTACCCGGCACACAAGACGAGTGCCTCCAAGCTCAATTCCAGCGATTTCCCAGTAATTCTTGTGGTAGACAGGTGCTACATACTAAGTTCCATATGTGAGAAGGTAGCTGAACGCCTTGTCCAAAAGCATCTTACTTCTGAGAGTTGAGCTCAGCCTCAGTCCCTCACAGTTCCACACTGCCTGCAGAGTGAGTTTCAGCACGTCTTCACCAGAGACGATTGCCAGAGGCTTCTGAGTACGAAGGTAACAATGCAGACCTGGAGGGTATCTCCAGGTGCAGTAGAGTGGTAATCTTGGAACCTCCTGACTCAGAGTACTGCTACCTTCTCACTGCCATAGGAATGCAGCTAGTTGACAGCTGGCTTCAAGACATGCTTCCCTGTGAGAGCTGAGGACAGGGCAGAACCCTCCCGCATCCTGCCTGACTGTAGGAGTAGCTGCTAACATCCTATGTTAGTGGCTGGGAGAGGTTGCGGGAAAAGCATGTGTGAGCACTGGGCCTGAACTCCCGTGTATCTGAGTTGAATACAGCGATTTCCAACGGCTTTCCTCAATCAGAGTGTAGCTAGGTTCCAAATCCCATGTCCGAGTGGGTAGCAGACATCTGCCTCCCATGCATACACACTTCTGAGAGTTGAGCTTATGGCCTGTACCTCCACATCCAGCCTGCTGGTACCCTTGGCTTCTAAAAGGCCTAGGCTCGCTGTTTGACGGAAGTGCTGGGAGAGGTAATTGGAATCTCCCGGCACACAAGACGAGTGCCTCCAAGCTCAATTCACGATTTCCCTAGTAATTCTTGTGGTAGACAGGTGCTACATACTAAGTTCCATATGTGAGAAGGTAGCTGAACGCCTTGTCCAAAAGCATCTTACTTCTGAGAGTTGAGCTCAGCCTCAGTCCCTCACAGTTCCACACTGCCTGCAGAGTGAGTTTCACACGTCTTCACCAGAGACGATTGCCAGAGGCTTCTGAGTACAAGGGTAACAATGCAGACCTGGAGGGTATCTCCAGGTGCAGTAGAGTGGTAATCTTGGAACCTCCTGACTCAGAGTACTGCTACCTTCTCACTGCCATAGGAATGCAGCTAGTTGACAGCTGGCTTCAAGACATGCTTCCCTGTGAGAGCTGAGGACAGGGCAGAACCCTCCCGCATCCTGCCTGACTGTAGGAGTAGCTGCTAACATCCTAATGTTAGTGGCTGGGAGAGGTTGCGGGAAAAGCATGTGTGAGCACTGGGCCTGAACTCCCGTGTATCTGAGTTGAATACAGCGATTTCCAACGGCTTTCCTCAATCAGAGTGTAGCTAGGTTCCAAATCCCATGTACGAGCGGGTAGCAGACATCTGCCTCCCATGCATACACACTTCTGAGAGTTGAGCTTATGGCCTGTACCTCCACATCCAGCCTGCTGGTACCCTTGGCTTCTAAAAGGCCTAGGCTCGCTGTTTGACGGAAGTGCTGGGAGAGGTAATTGGAATCTCCCGGCACACAAGACGAGTGCCTCCAAGCTCAATTCACGATTTCCCAGTAATTCTTGTGGTAGACAGGTGCTACATACTAAGTTCCATATGTGAGAAGGTAGCTGAACGCCTTGTCCAAAAGCATCTTACTTCTGAGAGTTGAGCTCAGCCCTCAGTCCCTCACAGTTCCACACTGCCTGCAGAGTGAGTTTCACACGTCTTCACCAGAGACGATTGCCAGAGGCTTCTGAGTACAAGGTAACAATGCAGACCTGGAGGGTATCTCCAGGTGCAGTAGAGTGGTAATCTTGGAACCTCCTGACTCAGAGTACTGCTACCTTCTCACTGCCATAGGAATGCAGCTAGTTGACAGCTGGCTTCAAGACATGCTTCCCTGTGAGAGCTGAGGACAGGGCAGAACCCTCCCGCATCCTGCCTGACTGTAGGAGTAGCTGCTAACATCCTATGTTAGTGGCTGGGAGAGGTTGCGGGAAAAGCATGTGTGAGCACTGGGCCTGAACTCCCGTGTATCTGAGTTGAATACAGCGATTTCCAACGGCTTTCATCAATCAGAGTGTAGCTAGGTTCCAACTCCCATGTCCGAGTGGGTAGCAGACATCTGCCTCCCATGCATACACACTTCTGAGAGTTGAGCTTATGGCCTGTACCTCCACATCCAGCCTGCTGGTACCCTTGGCTTCTAAAAGGCCTAGGCTCGCTGTTTGACGGAAGTGCTGGGAGAGGTAATTGGAATCTCCCGGCACACAAGACTAGTGCCTCCAAGCTCAGTCCAGCGATTTCCTAGTAATTCTGCTGGTAGACTGGTGCTACATACTAAGTTCCATATGTGAGAAGGTAGCTGAACGCCTTGTCCAAAAGCATCTTACTTCTGAGAGTTGAGCTCAGCCTCAGTCCCTCACAGTTCCACACTGCCTGCAGAGTGAGTTTCACACGTCTTCACCAGAGACGTTTGCCAGAGGCTTCTGAGACGCAGGGTAACAATGCAGACCTGGAGGGTATCCCAGGTGCAGTAGACTGGTAATCTTGGAACCTCCTGACTCAGAGTACTGCTACCTTCTCACTGCCATAGGAATGCAGCTAGTTGACAGCTGGCTTCAAGACATGCTTCCCTGTGAGAGCTGAGGACAGGGCAGAACCCTCCCGCATCCTGCCTGACTGTAGGAGTAGCTGCTAACATCCTTATGTTAGTGGCTGGGAGAGGTTGCGGGAAAAGCATGTGTGAGCACTGGGCCTGAACTCCCGTGTATCTGAGTTGAATACAGCGATTTCCAACGGCTTTCCTCAATCAGAGTGTAGCTAGGTTCCAAATCCCATGTCCGAGTGGGTAGCAGACATCTGCCTCCCATGCATACACACTTCTGAGAGTTGAGCTTATGGCCTGTACCTCCACATCCAGCCTGCTGGTACCCTTGGCTTCTAAAAGGCCTAGGCTCGCTGTTTGACGGAAGTGCTGGGAGAGGTAATTGGAATCACCCGGCACACAAGACTAGTGCCTCCAAGCTCAGTCCAGCGATTTCCTAGTAATTCCTGTGGTAGACTGGTGCTACATACTAAGTTCCATACGTGAGAGGGTAGCTGAACGCCTTGTCCAAAAGCATCTTACTTCTGAGAGTTGAGCTCAGCCTCAGTCCCTCACAGTTCCACACTGCCTGCAGAGTGAGTTTCGCACGTCTTCACCAGAGACGTTTGCCAGAGGCTTCTGAGACGCAGGGTAACAATGCAGACCTGGAGGGTATCCCCAGGTGCAGTAGACTGGTAATCTTGGAACCTCCTGACTCAGAGTACTGCTACCTTCTCACTGCCATAGGAATGCAGCTAGTTGACAGCTGGCTTCAAGACATGCTTCCCTGTGAGAGCTGAGGACAGGGCAGAACCCTCCCGCATCCTGCCTGACTGTAGGAGTAGCTGCTAACATCCTAATGTTAGTGGCTGGGAGAGGTTGCGGGAAAAGCATGTGTGAGCACTGGGCCTGAACTCCCGTGTATCTGAGTTGAATACAGCGATTTCCAACGGCTTTCATCAATCAGAGTGTAGCCTAGGTTCCAAATCCCATGTACGAGCGGGTAGCAGACATCTGCCTCCCATGCATACACACTTCTGAGAGTTGAGCTTATGGCCTGTACCTCCACATCCAGCCTGCTGGTACCCTTGGCTTCTAAAAGGCCTAGGCTCGCTGTTTGACGGAAGTGCTGGGAGAGGTAATTGGAATCTCCCGGCACACAAGACGAGTGCCTCCAAGCTCAATTCAGCGATTTCCCAGTAATTCTTGTGGTAGACATGGTGCTACATACTAAGTTCCATATGTGAGAAGGTAGCTGAACGCCTTGTCCAAAAGCATCTTACTTCTGAGAGTTGAGCTCAGCCTCAGTCCCTCACAGTTCCACACTGCCTGCAGAGTGAGTTTCACACGTCTTCACCAGAGACGATTGCCAGAGGCTTCTGAGTACCAGGTAACAATGCAGACCTGGAGGGTATCTCCAGGTGCAGTAGAGTGGTAATCTTGGAACCTCCTGACTCAGAGTACTGCTACCTTCTCACTGCCATAGGAATGCAGCTAGTTGACAGCTGGCTTCAAGACATGCTTCCCTGTGAGAGCTGAGGACAGGGCAGAACCCTCCCGCATCCTGCCTGACTGTAGGAGTAGCTGCTAACATCCTAATGTTAGTGGCTGGGAGAGGTTGCGGGAAAAGCATGTGTGAGCACTGGGCCTGAACTCCCGTGTATCTGAGTTGAATACAGCGATTTCCAACGGCTTTCCTCAATCAGAGTGTAGCTAGGTTCCAAATCCCATGTACGAGCGGGTAGCAGACATCTGCCTCCCATGCATACACACTTCTGAGAGTTGAGCTTATGGCCTGTACCTCCACATCCAGCCTGCTGGTACCCTTGGCTTCTAAAAGGCCTAGGCTCGCTGTTTGACGGAAGTGCTGGGAGAGGTAATTGGAATCTACCCGGCACACAAGACGAGTGCCTCCAAGCTCAAGTCCAGCGATTTCCCTAGTAATTCCTTGTGGTAGACATGGTGCTACATACTAAGTTCCATACTGTGAGAAGGGTAGCTGAACGCCTTGTCCAAAAGCATCTTACTTCTGAGAGTTGAGCTCAGCCTCAGTCCCTCACAGTTCCACACTGCCTGCAGAGTGAGTTTCGCACGTCTTCACCAGAGACGTTTGCCAGAGGCTTCTGAGACGCAGGGTAACAATGCAGACCTGGAGGGTATCCCCAGGTGCAGTAGACTGGTAATCTTGGAACCTCCTGACTCAGAGTACTGCTACCTTCTCACTGCCATAGGAATGCAGCTAGTTGACAGCTGGCTTCAAGACATGCTTCCCTGTGAGAGCTGAGGACAGGGCAGAACCCTCCCGCATCCTGCCTGACTGTAGGAGTAGCTGCTAACATCCTTAATGTTAGTGGCTGGGAGAGGTTGCGGGAAAAGCATGTGTGAGCACTGGGCCTGAACTCCCGTGTATCTGAGTTGAATACAGCGATTTCCAACGGCTTTCCTCAATCAGAGTGTAGCTAGGTTCCAAATCCCATGTACGAGCGGGTAGCAGACATCTGCCTCCCATGCATACACACTTCTGAGAGTTGAGCTTATGGCCTGTACCTCCACATCCAGCCTGCTGGTACCCTTGGCTTCTAAAAGGCCTAGGCTCGCTGTTTGACGGAAGTGCTGGGAGAGGTAATTGGAATCATCCCGGCACACAAGACGAGTGCCTCCAAGCTCAATTCAGCGATTTCCTAGTAATTCCTTGTGGTAGACATGGTGCTACATACTAAGTTCCATACGTGAGAAGGGTAGCTGAACGCCTTGTCCAAAAGCATCTTACTTCTGAGAGTTGAGCTCAGCCTCAGTCCCTCACAGTTCCACACTGCCTGCAGAGTGAGTTTCACACGTCTTCACCAGAGACGATTGCCAGAGGCTTCTGAGACGCAGGTAACAATGCAGACCTGGAGGGTATCTCCAGGTGCAGTAGACTGGTAATCTTGGAACCTCCTGACTCAGAGTACTGCTACCTTCTCACTGCCATAGGAATGCAGCTAGTTGACAGCTGGCTTCAAGACATGCTTCCCTGTGAGAGCTGAGGACAGGGCAGAACCCTCCCGCATCCTGCCTGACTGTAGGAGTAGCTGCTAACATCCTTATGTTAGTGGCTGGGAGAGGTTGCGGGAAAAGCATGTGTGAGCACTGGGCCTGAACTCCCGTGTATCTGAGTTGAATACAGCGATTTCCAACGGCTTTCATCAATCAGAGTGTAGCTAGGTTCCAAATCCCATGTCCGAGTGGGTAGCAGACATCTGCCTCCCATGCATACACACTTCTGAGAGTTGAGCTTATGGCCTGTACCTCCACATCCAGCCTGCTGGTACCCTTGGCTTCTAAAAGGCCTAGGCTCGCTGTTTGACGGAAGTGCTGGGAGAGGTAATTGGAATCACCCGGCACACAAGACTAGTGCCTCCAAGCTCAGTCCAGCGATTTCCTAGTAATTCCTGTGGTAGACTGGTGCTACATACTAAGTTCCATACGTGAGAGGGTAGCTGAACGCCTTGTCCAAAAGCATCTTACTTCTGAGAGTTGAGCTCAGCCTCAGTCCCTCACAGTTCCACACTGCCTGCAGAGTGAGTTTCGCAGGTCTTCAGCAGAGACGTTTGCCAGAGGCTTCTGAGACGCAGGGTAACAATGCAGACCTGGAGGGTATCCCCAGGTGCAGTAGACTGGTAATCTTGGAACCTCCTGACTCAGAAGTACTGCTACCTTCTCACTGCCATAGGAATGCAGCTAGTTGACAGCTGGCTTCAAGACATGCTTCCCTGTGAGAGCTGAGGACAGGGCAGAACCCTCCCGCATCCTGCCTGACTGTAGGAGTAGCTGCTAACATCCTAATGTTAGTGGCTGGGAGAGGTTGCGGGAAAAGCATGTGTGAGCACTGGGCCTGAACTCCCGTGTATCTGAGTTGAATACAGCGATTTCCAACGGCTTTCATCAATCAGAGTGTAGCTAGGTTCCAAATCCCATGTACGAGCGGGTAGCAGACATCTGCCTCCCATGCATACACACTTCTGAGAGTTGAGCTTATGGCCTGTACCTCCACATCCAGCCTGCTGGTACCCTTGGCTTCTAAAAGGCCTAGGCTCGCTGTTTGACGGAAGTGCTGGGAGAGGTAATTGGAATCTCCCGGCACACAAGACGAGTGCCTCCAAGCTCAATTCACGATTTCCCAGTAATTCTTGTGGTAGACAGGTGCTACATACTAAGTTCCATATGTGAGAAGGTAGCTGAACGCCTTGTCCAAAAGCATCTTACTTCTGAGAGTTGAGCTCAGCCTCAGTCCCTCACAGTTCCACACTGCCTGCAGAGTGAGTTTCACACGTCTTCACCAGAGACGATTGCCAGAGGCTTCTGAGTAGCAAGGTAACAATGCAGACCTGGAGGGTATCTCCAGGTGCAGTAGAGTGGTAATCTTGGAACCTCCTGACTCAGAGTACTGCTACCTTCTCACTGCCATAGGAATGCAGCTAGTTGACAGCTGGCTTCAAGACATGCTTCCCTGTGAGAGCTGAGGACAGGGCAGAACCCTCCCGCATCCTGCCTGACTGTAGGAGTAGCTGCTAACATCCTAATGTTAGTGGCTGGGAGAGGTTGCGGGAAAAGCATGTGTGAGCACTGGGCCTGAACTCCCGTGTATCTGAGTTGAATACAGCGATTTCCAACGGCTTTCCTCAATCAGAGTGTAGCTAGGTTCCAAATCCCATGTCCGAGTGGGTAGCAGACATCTGCCTCCCATGCATACACACTTCTGAGAGTTGAGCTTATGGCCTGTACCTCCACATCCAGCCTGCTGGTACCCTTGGCTTCTAAAAGGCCTAGGCTCGCTGTTTGACGGAAGTGCTGGGAGAGGTAATTGGAATCTCCCGGCACACAAGACGAGTGCCTCCAAGCTCAATTCACGATTTCCCAGTAATTCTTGTGGTAGACAGGTGCTACATACTAAGTTCCATATGTGAGAAGGTAGCTGAACGCCTTGTCCAAAAGCATCTTACTTCTGAGAGTTGAGCTCAGCCTCAGTCCCTCACAGTTCCACACTGCCTGCAGAGTGAGTTTCACACGTCTTCACCAGAGACGATTGCCAGAGGCTTCTGAGTACAAGGTAACAATGCAGACCTGGAGGGTATCTCCAGGTGCAGTAGAGTGGTAATCTTGGAACCTCCTGACTCAGAGTACTGCTACCTTCTCACTGCCATAGGAATGCAGCTAGTTGACAGCTGGCTTCAAGACATGCTTCCCTGTGAGAGCTGAGGACAGGGCAGAACCCTCCCGCATCCTGCCTGACTGTAGGAGTAGCTGCTAACATCCTTATGTTAGTGGCTGGGAGAGGTTGCGGGAAAAGCATGTGTGAGCACTGGGCCTGAACTCCCGTGTATCTGAGTTGAATACAGCGATTTCCAACGGCTTTCATCAATCAGAGTGTAGCCAGGTTCCAAATCCCATGTCCGAGTGGGTAGCAGACATCTGCCTCCCATGCATACACACTTCTGAGAGTTGAGCTTATGGCCTGTACCTCCACAGCCAGCCTGCTGGTACCCTTGGCTTCTAAAAGGCCTAGGCTCGCTGTTTGACGGAAGTGTTGGGAGAGGTAATTGGAATCACCCGGCACACAAGACTAGTGCCTCCAAGCTCAGTCCAGCGATTTCCTAGTAATTCCTGTGGTAGACTGGTGCTACATACTAAGTTCCATACGTGAGAGGGTAGCTGAACGCCTTGTCCAAAAGCATCTTACTTCTGAGAGTTGAGCTCAGCCTCAGTCCCTCACAGTTCCACACTGCCTGCAGAGTGAGTTTCACACGTCTTCACCAGAGACGATTTGCCAGAGGCTTCTGAGACGCAGGGTAACAATGCAGACCTGGAGGGTATCCCCAGGTGCAGTAGACTGGTAATCTTGGAACCTCCTGACTCAGAATACTGCTACCTTCTCACTGCCATAGGAATGCAGCTAGTTGACAGCTGGCTTCAAGACATGCTTCCCTGTGAGAGCTGAGGACAGGGCAGAACCCTCCCGCATCCTGCCTGACTGTAGGAGTAGCTGCTAACATCCTAATGTTAGTGGCTGGGAGAGGTTGCGGGAAAAGCATGTGTGAGCACTGGGCCTGAACTCCCGTGTATCTGAGTTGAATACAGCGATTTCCAACGGCTTTCCTCAATCAGAGTGTAGCTAGGTTCCAAATCCCATGTACGAGCGGGTAGCAGACATCTGCCTCCCATGCATACACACTTCTGAGAGTTGAGCTTATGGCCTGTACCTCCACATCCAGCCTGCTGGTACCCTTGGCTTCTAAAAGGCCTAGGCTCGCTGTTTGACGGAAGTGCTGGGAGAGGTAATTGGAATCTCCCGGCACACAAGACGAGTGCCTCCAAGCTCAATTCACGATTTCCCAGTAATTCTTGTGGTAGACTGGTGCTACATACTAAGTTCCATATGTGAGAAGGTAGCTGAACGCCTTGTCCAAAAGCATCTTACTTCTGAGAGTTGAGCTCAGCCTCAGTCCCTCACAGTTCCACACTGCCTGCAGAGTGAGTTTCACACGTCTTCACCAGAGACGATTGCCAGAGGCTTCTGAGTACAAGGTAACAATGCAGACCTGGAGGGTATCTCCAGGTGCAGTAGAGTGGTAATCTTGGAACCTCCTGACTCAGAGTACTGCTACCTTCTCACTGCCATAGGAATGCAGCTAGTTGACAGCTGGCTTCAAGACATGCTTCCCTGTGAGAGCTGAGGACAGGGCAGAACCCTCCCGCATCCTGCCTGACTGTAGGAGTAGCTGCTAACATCCTTATGTTAGTGGCTGGGAGAGGTTGCGGGAAAAGCATGTGTGAGCACTGGGCCTGAACTCCCGTGTATCTGAGTTGAATACAGCGATTTCCAACGGCTTTCATCAATCAGAGTGTAGCCAGGTTCCAACTCCCATGTCCGAGTGGGTAGCAGACATCTGCCTCCCATGCATACACACTTCTGAGAGTTGAGCTTATGGCCTGTACCTCCACATCCAGCCTGCTGGTACCCTTGGCTTCTAAAAGGCCTAGGCTCGCTGTTTGACGGAAGTGCTGGGAGAGGTAATTGGAATCACCCGGCACACAAGACTAGTGCCTCCAAGCTCAGTCCAGCGATTTCCTAGTAATTCCTGTGGTAGACTGGTGCTACATACTAAGTTCCATACGTGAGAGGGTAGCTGAACGCCTTGTCCAAAAGCATCTTACTTCTGAGAGTTGAGCTCAGCCTCAGTCCCTCACAGTTCCACACTGCCTGCAGAGTGAGTTTCGCACGTCTTCACCAGAGACGTTTGCCAGAGGCTTCTGAGACGCAGGGTAACAATGCAGACCTGGAGGGTATCTCCAGGTGCAGTAGACTGGTAATCTTGGAACCTCCTGACTCAGAATACTGCTACCTTCTCACTGCCATAGGAATGCAGCTAGTTGACAGCTGGCTTCAAGACATGCTTCCCTGTGAGAGCTGAGGACAGGGCAGAACCCTCCCGCATCCTGCCTGACTGTAGGAGTAGCTGCTAACATCCTAATGTTAGTGGCTGGGAGAGGTTGCGGGAAAAGCATGTGTGAGCACTGGGCCTGAACTCCCGTGTATCTGAGTTGAATACAGCGATTTCCAACGGCTTTCCTCAATCAGAGTGTAGCTAGGTTCCAAATCCCATGTACGAGCGGGTAGCAGACATCTGCCTCCCATGCATACACACTTCTGAGAGTTGAGCTTATGGCCTGTACCTCCACATCCAGCCTGCTGGTACCCTTGGCTTCTAAAAGGCCTAGGCTCGCTGTTTGACGGAAGTGCTGGGAGAGGTAATTGGAATCTCCCGGCACACAAGACGAGTGCCTCCAAGCTCAGTCCAGCGATTTCCTAGTAATTCCTGTGGTAGACTGGTGCTACATACTAAGTTCCATACGTGAGAGGGTAGCTGAACGCCTTGTCCAAAAGCATCTTACTTCTGAGAGTTGAGCTCAGCCTCAGTCCCTCACAGTTCCACACTGCCTGCAGAGTGAGTTTCACACGTCTTCACCAGAGACGATTGCCAGAGGCTTCTGAGTACAAGGTAACAATGCAGACCTGGAGGGTATCTCCAGGTGCAGTAGAGTGGTAATCTTGGAACCTCCTGACTCAGAGTACTGCTACCTTCTCACTGCCATAGGAATGCAGCTAGTTGACAGCTGGCTTCAAGACATGCTTCCCTGTGAGAGCTGAGGACAGGGCAGAACCCTCCCGCATCCTGCCTGACTGTAGGAGTAGCTGCTAACATCCTTATGTTAGTGGCTGGGAGAGGTTGCGGGAAAAGCATGTGTGAGCACTGGGCCTGAACTCCCGTGTATCTGAGTTGAATACAGCGATTTCCAACGGCTTTCATCAATCAGAGTGTAGCCTAGGTTCCAAATCCCATGTCCGAGTGGGTAGCAGACATCTGCCTCCCATGCATACACACTTCTGAGAGTTGAGCTTATGGCCTGTACCTCCACATCCAGCCTGCTGGTACCCTTGGCTTCTAAAAGGCCTAGGCTCGCTGTTTGACGGAAGTGCTGGGAGAGGTAATTGGAATCACCCGGCACACAAGACTAGTGCCTCCAAGCTCATTCCAGCGATTTCCCTAGTAATTCCTGTGGTAGACTGGTGCTACATACTAAGTTCCATATGTGAGAGGGTAGCTGAACGCCTTGTCCAAAACCATCTTACTTCTGAGAGTTGAGCTCAGCCTCAGTCCCTCACAGTTCCACACTGCCTGCAGAGTGAGTTTCACACGTCTTCACCAGAGACGATTGCCAGAGGCTTCTGAGACGCAGGTAACAATGCAGACCTGGAGGGTGTCTCCAGGTGCAGTAGAGTGGTAATCTTGGAACCTCCTGACTCAGAGTACTGCTACCTTCTCACTGCCATAGGAATGCAGCTAGTTGACAGCTGGCTTCAAGACATGCTTCCCTGTGAGAGCTGAGGACAGGGCAGAACCCTCCCGCATCCTGCCTGACTGTAGGAGTAGCTGCTAACATCCTAATGTTAGTGGCTGGGAGAGGTTGCGGGAAAAGCATGTGTGAGCACTGGGCCTGAACTCCCGTGTATCTGAGTTGAATACAGCGATTTCCAACGGCTTTCCTCAATCAGAGTGTAGCTAGGTTCCAAATCCCATGTACGAGTGGGTAGCAGACATCTGCCTCCCATGCATACACACTTCTGAGAGTTGAGCTTATGGCCTGTACCTCCACATCCAGCCTGCTGGTACCCTTGGCTTCTAAAAGGCCTAGGCTCGCTGTTTGACGGAAGTGCTGGGAGAGGTAATTGGAATCTCCCGGCACACAAGACTAGTGCCTCCAAGCTCAATTCACGATTTCCCAGTAATTCCTTGTGGTAGACAGGTGCTACATACTAAGTTCCATATGTGAGAAGGTAGCTGAACGCCTTGTCCAAAAGCATCTTACTTCTGAGAGTTGAGCTCAGCCTCAGTCCCTCACAGTTCCACACTGCCTGCAGAGTGAGTTTCACACGTCTTCACCAGAGACGATTGCCAGAGGCTTCTGAGTACAAGGTAACAATGCAGACCTGGAGGGTATCTCCAGGTGCAGTAGAGTGGTAATCTTGGAACCTCCTGACTCAGAGTACTGCTACCTTCTCACTGCCATAGGAATGCAGCTAGTTGACAGCTGGCTTCAAGACATGCTTCCCTGTGAGAGCTGAGGACAGGGCAGAACCCTCCCGCATCCTGCCTGACTGTAGGAGTAGCTGCTAACATCCTAATGTTAGTGGCTGGGAGAGGTTGCGGGAAAAGCATGTGTGAGCACTGGGCCTGAACTCCCGTGTATCTGAGTTGAATACAGCGATTTCCAACGGCTTTCATCAATCAGAGTGTAGCTAGGTTCCAAATCCCATGTACGAGTGGGTAGCAGACATCTGCCTCCCATGCATACACACTTCTGAGAGTTGAGCTTATGGCCTGTACCTCCACATCCAGCCTGCTGGTACCCTTGGCTTCTAAAAGGCCTAGGCTCGCTGTTTGACGGAAGTGCTGGGAGAGGTAATTGGAATCTACCCGGCACACAAGACTAGTGCCTCCAAGCTCAGTCCAGCGATTTCCTAGTAATTCCTGTGGTAGACTGGTGCTACATACTAAGTTCCATACGTGAGAGGGTAGCTGAACGCCTTGTCCAAAAGCATCTTACTTCTGAGAGTTGAGCTCAGCCTCAGTCCCTCACAGTTCCACACTGCCTGCAGAGTGAGTTTCGCACGTCTTCACCAGAGACGTTTGCCAGAGGCTTCTGAGACGCAGGGTAACAATGCAGACCTGGAGGGTATCCCCAGGTGCAGTAGACTGGTAATCTTGGAACCTCCTGACTCAGAATACTGCTACCTTCTCACTGCCATAGGAATGCAGCTAGTTGACAGCTGGCTTCAAGACATGCTTCCCTGTGAGAGCTGAGGACAGGGCAGAACCCTCCCGCATCCTGCCTGACTGTAGGAGTAGCTGCTAACATCCTAATGTTAGTGGCTGGGAGAGGTTGCGGGAAAAGCATGTGTGAGCACTGGGCCTGAACTCCCGTGTATCTGAGTTGAATACAGCGATTTCCAACGGCTTTCCTCAATCAGAGTGTAGCTAGGTTCCAAATCCCATGTACGAGCTGGGTAGCAGACATCTGCCTCCCATGCATACACACTTCTGAGAGTTGAGCTTATGGCCTGTACCTCCACATCCAGCCTGCTGGTACCCTTGGCTTCTAAAAGGCCTAGGCTCGCTGTTTGACGGAAGTGCTGGGAGAGGTAATTGGAATCTCCCGGCACACAAGACGAGTGCCTCCAAGCTCAATTCACGATTTCCCAGTAATTCTTGTGGTAGACAGGTGCTACATACTAAGTTCCATATGTGAGAAGGTAGCTGAACGCCTTGTCCAAAAGCATCTTACTTCTGAGAGTTGAGCTCACCTCAGTCCCTCACAGTTCCACACTGCCTGCAGAGTGAGTTTCACACGTCTTCACCAGAGACGATTGCCAGAGGCTTCTGAGTACAAGGTAACAATGCAGACCTGGAGGGTATCTCCAGGTGCAGTAGAGTGGTAATCTTGGAACCTCCTGACTCAGAAGTACTGCTACCTTCTCACTGCCATAGGAATGCAGCTAGTTGACAGCTGGCTTCAAGACATGCTTCCCTGTGAGAGCTGAGGACAGGGCAGAACCCTCCCGCATCCTGCCTGACTGTAGGAGTAGCTGCTAACATCCTTATGTTAGTGGCTGGGAGAGGTTGCGGGAAAAGCATGTGTGAGCACTGGGCCTGAACTCCCGTGTATCTGAGTTGAATACAGCGATTTCCAACGGCTTTCATCAATCAGAGTGTAGCCAGGTTCCAAATCCCATGTCCGAGTGGGTAGCAGACATCTGCCTCCCATGCATACACACTTCTGAGAGTTGAGCTTATGGCCTGTACCTCCACATCCAGCCTGCTGGTACCCTTGGCTTCTAAAAGGCCTAGGCTCGCTGTTTGACGGAAGTGCTGGGAGAGGTAATTGGAATCACCCGGCACACAAGACTAGTGCCTCCAAGCTCAGTCCAGCGATTTCCTAGTAATTCCTGTGGTAGACTGGTGCTACATACTAAGTTCCATACGTGAGAGGGTAGCTGAACGCCTTGTCCAAAAGCATCTTACTTCTGAGAGTTGAGCTCAGCCTCAGTCCCTCACAGTTCCACACTGCCTGCAGAGTGAGTTTCGCACGGTCTTCACCAGAGACGTTTGCCAGAGGCTTCTGAGACGCAGGGTAACAATGCAGACCTGGAGGGTATCCCCAGGTGCAGTAGACTGGTAATCTTGGAACCTCCTGACTCAGAAGTACTGCTACCTTCTCACTGCCATAGGAATGCAGCTAGTTGACAGCTGGCTTCAAGACATGCTTCCCTGTGAGAGCTGAGGACAGGGCAGAACCCTCCCGCATCCTGCCTGACTGTAGGAGTAGCTGCTAACATCCTAATGTTAGTGGCTGGGAGAGGTTGCGGGAAAAGCATGTGTGAGCACTGGGCCTGAACTCCCGTGTATCTGAGTTGAATACAGCGATTTCCAACGGCTTTCCTCAATCAGAGTGTAGCTAGGTTCCAAATCCCATGTACGAGCGGGTAGCAGACATCTGCCTCCCATGCATACACACTTCTGAGAGTTGAGCTTATGGCCTGTACCTCCACATCCAGCCTGCTGGTACCCTTGGCTTCTAAAAGGCCTAGGCTCGCTGTTTGACGGAAGTGCTGGGAGAGGTAATTGGAATCTCCCGGCACACAAGACGAGTGCCTCCAAGCTCAATTCACGATTTCCCAGTAATTCTTGTGGTAGACAGGTGCTACATACTAAGTTCCATATGTGAGAAGGTAGCTGAACGCCTTGTCCAAAAGCATCTTACTTCTGAGAGTTGAGCTCAGCCTCAGTCCCTCACAGTTCCACACTGCCTGCAGAGTGAGTTTCACACGTCTTCACCAGAGACGATTGCCAGAGGCTTCTGAGTACCAGGTAACAATGCAGACCTGGAGGGTATCTCCAGGTGCAGTAGAGTGGTAATCTTGGAACCTCCTGACTCAGAGTACTGCTACCTTCTCACTGCCATAGGAATGCAGCTAGTTGACAGCTGGCTTCAAGACATGCTTCCCTGTGAGAGCTGAGGACAGGGCAGAACCCTCCCGCATCCTGCCTGACTGTAGGAGTAGCTGCTAACATCCTAATGTTAGTGGCTGGGAGAGGTTGCGGGAAAAGCATGTGTGAGCACTGGGCCTGAACTCCCGTGTATCTGAGTTGAATACAGCGATTTCCAACGGCTTTCATCAATCAGAGTGTAGCTAGGTTCCAAATCCCATGTCCGAGTGGGTAGCAGACATCTGCCTCCCATGCATACACACTTCTGAGAGTTGAGCTTATGGCCTGTACCTCCACATCCAGCCTGCTGGTACCCTTGGCTTCTAAAAGGCCTAGGCTCGCTGTTTGACGGAAGTGCTGGGAGAGGTAATTGGAATCACCCGGCACACAAGACTAGTGCCTCCAAGCTCAGTCCAGCGATTTCCTAGTAATTCCTGTGGTAGACTGGTGCTACATACTAAGTTCCATACGTGAGAAGGGTAGCTGAACGCCTTGTCCAAAAGCATCTTACTTCTGAGAGTTGAGCTCAGCCTCAGTCCCTCACAGTTCCACACTGCCTGCAGAGTGAGTTTCGCACGGTCTTCACCAGAGACGTTTGCCAGAGGCTTCTGAGACGCAGGGTAACAATGCAGACCTGGAGGGTATCCCCAGGTGCAGTAGACTGGTAATCTTGGAACCTCCTGACTCAGAATACTGCTACCTTCTCACTGCCATAGGAATGCAGCTAGTTGACAGCTGGCTTCAAGACATGCTTCCCTGTGAGAGCTGAGGACAGGGCAGAACCCTCCCGCATCCTGCCTGACTGTAGGAGTAGCTGCTAACATCCTAATGTTAGTGGCTGGGAGAGGTTGCGGGAAAAGCATGTGTGAGCACTGGGCCTGAACTCCCGTGTATCTGAGTTGAATACAGCGATTTCCAACGGCTTTCCTCAATCAGAGTGTAGCTAGGTTCCAAATCCCATGTACGAGTGGGTAGCAGACATCTGCCTCCCATGCATACACACTTCTGAGAGTTGAGCTTATGGCCTGTACCTCCACATCCAGCCTGCTGGTACCCTTGGCTTCTAAAAGGCCTAGGCTCGCTGTTTGACGGAAGTGCTGGGAGAGGTAATTGGAATCTCCCGGCACACAAGACGAGTGCCTCCAAGCTCAATTCACGATTTCCCAGTAATTCTTGTGGTAGACAGGTGCTACATACTAAGTTCCATATGTGAGAAGGTAGCTGAACGCCTTGTCCAAAAGCATCTTACTTCTGAGAGTTGAGCTCAGCCTCAGTCCCTCACAGTTCCACACTGCCTGCAGAGTGAGTTTCACACGTCTTCACCAGAGACGATTGCCAGAGGCTTCTGAGTACAAGGTAACAATGCAGACCTGGAGGGTATCTCCAGGTGCAGTAGAGTGGTAATCTTGGAACCTCCTGACTCAGAGTACTGCTACCTTCTCACTGCCATAGGAATGCAGCTAGTTGACAGCTGGCTTCAAGACATGCTTCCCTGTGAGAGCTGAGGACAGGGCAGAACCCTCCCGCATCCTGCCTGACTGTAGGAGTAGCTGCTAACATCCTATGTTAGTGGCTGGGAGAGGTTGCGGGAAAAGCATGTGTGAGCACTGGGCCTGAACTCCCGTGTATCTGAGTTGAATACAGCGATTTCCAACGGCTTTCATCAATCAGAGTGTAGCCAGGTTCCAACTCCCATGTCCGAGTGGGTAGCAGACATCTGCCTCCCATGCATACACACTTCTGAGAGTTGAGCTTATGGCCTGTACCTCCACATCCAGCCTGCTGGTACCCTTGGCTTCTAAAAGGCCTAGGCTCGCTGTTTGACGGAAGTGCTGGGAGAGGTAATTGGAATCACCCGGCACACAAGACTAGTGCCTCCAAGCTCAGTCCAGCGATTTCCTAGTAATTCCTGTGGTAGACTGGTGCTACATACTAAGTTCCATACGTGAGAGGGTAGCTGAACGCCTTGTCCAAAAGCATCTTACTTCTGAGAGTTGAGCTCAGCCTCAGTCCCTCACAGTTCCACACTGCCTGCAGAGTGAGTTTCGCACGTCTTCACCAGAGACGTTTGCCAGAGGCTTCTGAGACGCAGGGTAACAATGCAGACCTGGAGGGTATCCCCAGGTGCAGTAGACTGGTAATCTTGGAACCTCCTGACTCAGAATACTGCTACCTTCTCACTGCCATAGGAATGCAGCTAGTTGACAGCTGGCTTCAAGACATGCTTCCCTGTGAGAGCTGAGGACAGGGCAGAACCCTCCCGCATCCTGCCTGACTGTAGGAGTAGCTGCTAACATCCTAATGTTAGTGGCTGGGAGAGGTTGCGGGAAAAGCATGTGTGAGCACTGGGCCTGAACTCCCGTGTATCTGAGTTGAATACAGCGATTTCCAACGGCTTTCCTCAACCAGAGTGTAGCTAGGTTCCAAATCCCATGTACGAGCGGGTAGCAGACATCTGCCTCCCATGCATACACACTTCTGAGAGTTGAGCTTATGGCCTGTACCTCCACATCCAGCCTGCTGGTACCCTTGGCTTCTAAAAGGCCTAGGCTCGCTGTTTGACGGAAGTGCTGGGAGAGGTAATTGGAATCTCCCGGCACACAAGACGAGTGCCTCCAAGCTCAATTCACGATTTCCCAGTAATTCTTGTGGTAGACAGGTGCTACATACTAAGTTCCATATGTGAGAAGGTAGCTGAACGCCTTGTCCAAAAGCATCTTACTTCTGAGAGTTGAGCTCAGCCCTCAGTCCCTCACAGTTCCACACTGCCTGCAGAGTGAGTTTCACACGTCTTCACCAGAGACGATTGCCAGAGGCTTCTGAGTACAAGTTAACAATGCAGACCTGGAGGGTATCTCCAGGTGCAGTAGAGTGGTAATCTTGGAACCTCCTGACTCAGAGTACTGCTACCTTCTCACTGCCATAGGAATGCAGCTAGTTGACAGCTGGCTTCAAGACATGCTTCCCTGTGAGAGCTGAGGACAGGGCAGAACCCTCCCGCATCCTGCCTGACTGTAGGAGTAGCTGCTAACATCCTTATGTTAGTGGCTGGGAGAGGTTGCGGGAAAAGCATGTGTGAGCACTGGGCCTGAACTCCCGTGTATCTGAGTTGAATACAGCGATTTCCAACGGCTTTCATCAATCAGAGTGTAGCCAGGTTCCAACTCCCATGTCCGAGTGGGTAGCAGACATCTGCCTCCCATGCATACACACTTCTGAGAGTTGAGCTTATGGCCTGTACCTCCACATCCAGCCTGCTGGTACCCTTGGCTTCTAAAAGGCCTAGGCTCGCTGTTTGACGGAAGTGTTGGGAGAGGTAATTGGAATCACCCGGCACACAAGACTAGTGCCTCCAAGCTCAGTCCAGCGATTTCCTAGTAATTCCTGTGGTAGACTGGTGCTACATACTAAGTTCCATACGTGAGAGGGTAGCTGAACGCCTTGTCCAAAAGCATCTTACTTCTGAGAGTTGAGCTCAGCCTCAGTCCCTCACAGTTCCACACTGCCTGCAGAGTGAGTTTCGCACGTCTTCACCAGAGACGTTTGCCAGAGGCTTCTGAGACGCAGGGTAACAATGCAGACCTGGAGGGTATCCCCAGGTGCAGTAGACTGGTAATCTTGGAACCTCCTGACTCAGAGTACTGCTACCTTCTCACTGCCATAGGAATGCAGCTAGTTGACAGCTGGCTTCAAGACATGCTTCCCTGTGAGAGCTGAGGACAGGGCAGAACCCTCCCGCATCCTGCCTGACTGTAGGAGTAGCTGCTAACATCCTAATGTTAGTGGCTGGGAGAGGTTGCGGGAAAAGCATGTGTGAGCACTGGGCCTGAACTCCCGTGTATCTGAGTTGAATACAGCGATTTCCAACGGCTTTCCTCAATCCAGAGTGTAGCTAGGTTCCAAATCCCATGTACGAGCGGGTAGCAGACATCTGCCTCCCATGCATACACACTTCTGAGAGTTGAGCTTATGGCCTGTACCTCCACATCCAGCCTGCTGGTACCCTTGGCTTCTAAAAGGCCTAGGCTCGCTGTTTGACGGAAGTGCTGGGAGAGGTAATTGGAATCTCCCGGCACACAAGACGAGTGCCTCCAAGCTCAATTCACGATTTCCCAGTAATTCTTGTGGTAGACAGGTGCTACATACTAAGTTCCATATGTGAGAAGGTAGCTGAACGCCTTGTCCAAAAGCATCTTACTTCTGAGAGTTGAGCTCAGCCTCAGTCCCTCACAGTTCCACACTGCCTGCAGAGTGAGTTTCACACGTCTTCACCAGAGACGATTGCCAGAGGCTTCTGAGTACAAGGTAACAATGCAGACCTGGAGGGTATCTCCAGGTGCAGTAGAGTGGTAATCTTGGAACCTCCTGACTCAGAGTACTGCTACCTTCTCACTGCCATAGGAATGCAGCTAGTTGACAGCTGGCTTCAAGACATGCTTCCCTGTGAGAGCTGAGGACAGGGCAGAACCCTCCCGCATCCTGCCTGACTGTAGGAGTAGCTGCTAACATCCTAATGTTAGTGGCTGGGAGAGGTTGCGGGAAAAGCATGTGTGAGCACTGGGCCTGAACTCCCGTGTATCTGAGTTGAATACAGCGATTTCCAACGGCTTTCCTCAATCAGAGTGTAGCTAGGTTCCAAATCCCATGTACGAGCGGGTAGCAGACATCTGCCTCCCATGCATACACACTTCTGAGAGTTGAGCTTATGGCCTGTACCTCCACATCCAGCCTGCTGGTACCCTTGGCTTCTAAAAGGCCTAGGCTCGCTGTTTGACGGAAGTGCTGGGAGAGGTAATTGGAATCTCCCGGCACACAAGACGAGTGCCTCCAAGCTCAATTCACGATTTCCCAGTAATTCTTGTGGTAGACATGTGCTACATACTAAGTTCCATATGTGAGAAGGTAGCTGAACGCCTTGTCCAAAAGCATCTTACTTCTGAGAGTTGAGCTCAGCCTCAGTCCCTCACAGTTCCACACTGCCTGCAGAGTGAGTTTCACACGTCTTCACCAGAGACGATTGCCAGAGGCTTCTGAGTACAAGGTAACAATGCAGACCTGGAGGGTATCTCCAGGTGCAGTAGAGTGGTAATCTTGGAACCTCCTGACTCAGAGTACTGCTACCTTCTCACTGCCATAGGAATGCAGCTAGTTGACAGCTGGCTTCAAGACATGCTTCCCTGTGAGAGCTGAGGACAGGGCAGAACCCTCCCGCATCCTGCCTGACTGTAGGAGTAGCTGCTAACATCCTAATGTTAGTGGCTGGGAGAGGTTGCGGGAAAAGCATGTGTGAGCACTGGGCCTGAACTCCCGTGTATCTGAGTTGAATACAGCGATTTCCAACGGCTTTCCTCAATCCAGAGTGTAGCTAGGTTCCAAATCCCATGTACGAGCTGGGTAGCAGACATCTGCCTCCCATGCATACACACTTCTGAGAGTTGAGCTTATGGCCTGTACCTCCACATCCAGCCTGCTGGTACCCTTGGCTTCTAAAAGGCCTAGGCTCGCTGTTTGACGGAAGTGCTGGGAGAGGTAATTGGAATCACCCGGCACACAAGACTAGTGCCTCCAAGCTCAGTCCAGCGATTTCCTAGTAATTCCTGTGGTAGACTGGTGCTACATACTAAGTTCCATACGTGAGAGGGTAGCTGAACGCCTTGTCCAAAAGCATCTTACTTCTGAGAGTTGAGCTCAGCCTCAGTCCCTCACAGTTCCACACTGCCTGCAGAGTGAGTTTCGCAGGTCTTCACCAGAGACGTTTGCCAGAGGCTTCTGAGACGCAGGGTAACAATGCAGACCTGGAGGGTATCCCCAGGTGCAGTAGACTGGTAATCTTGGAACCTCCTGACTCAGAGTACTGCTACCTTCTCACTGCCATAGGAATGCAGCTAGTTGACAGCTGGCTTCAAGACATGCTTCCCTGTGAGAGCTGAGGACAGGGCAGAACCCTCCCGCATCCTGCCTGACTGTAGGAGTAGCTGCTAACATCCTAATGTTAGTGGCTGGGAGAGGTTGCGGGAAAAGCATGTGTGAGCACTGGGCCTGAACTCCCGTGTATCTGAGTTGAATACAGCGATTTCCAACGGCTTTCCTCAATCAGAGTGTAGCTAGGTTCCAAATCCCATGTACGAGCGGGTAGCAGACATCTGCCTCCCATGCATACACACTTCTGAGAGTTGAGCTTATGGCCTGTACCTCCACATCCAGCCTGCTGGTACCCTTGGCTTCTAAAAGGCCTAGGCTCGCTGTTTGACGGAAGTGCTGGGAGAGGTAATTGGAATCTCCCGGCACACAAGACGAGTGCCTCCAAGCTCAATTCCAGCGATTTCCCAGTAATTCTTGTGGTAGACATGGTGCTACATACTAAGTTCCATATGTGAGAAGGTAGCTGAACGCCTTGTCCAAAAGCATCTTACTTCTGAGAGTTGAGCTCAGCCTCAGTCCCTCACAGTTCCACACTGCCTGCAGAGTGAGTTTCACACGTCTTCACCAGAGACGATTGCCAGAGGCTTCTGAGTACAAGGGTAACAATGCAGACCTGGAGGGTATCTCCAGGTGCAGTAGAGTGGTAATCTTGGAACCTCCTGACTCAGAGTACTGCTACCTTCTCACTGCCATAGGAATGCAGCTAGTTGACAGCTGGCTTCAAGACATGCTTCCCTGTGAGAGCTGAGGACAGGGCAGAACCCTCCCGCATCCTGCCTGACTGTAGGAGTAGCTGCTAACATCCTAATGTTAGTGGCTGGGAGAGGTTGCGGGAAAAGCATGTGTGAGCACTGGGCCTGAACTCCCGTGTATCTGAGTTGAATACAGCGATTTCCAACGGCTTTCATCAATCAGAGTGTAGCCTAGGTTCCAAATCCCATGTACGAGTGGGTAGCAGACATCTGCCTCCCATGCATACACACTTCTGAGAGTTGAGCTTATGGCCTGTACCTCCACATCCAGCCTGCTGGTACCCTTGGCTTCTAAAAGGCCTAGGCTCGCTGTTTGACGGAAGTGCTGGGAGAGGTAATTGGAATCTCCCGGCACACAAGACTAGTGCCTCCAAGCTCAATTCACGATTTCCCAGTAATTCTTGTGGTAGACAGGTGCTACATACTAAGTTCCATATGTGAGAAGGTAGCTGAACGCCTTGTCCAAAAGCATCTTACTTCTGAGAGTTGAGCTCAGCCTCAGTCCCTCACAGTTCCACACTGCCTGCAGAGTGAGTTTCACACGTCTTCACCAGAGACGATTGCCAGAGGCTTCTGAGTACAAGGTAACAATGCAGACCTGGAGGGTATCTCCAGGTGCAGTAGAGTGGTAATCTTGGAACCTCCTGACTCAGAGTACTGCTACCTTCTCACTGCCATAGGAATGCAGCTAGTTGACAGCTGGCTTCAAGACATGCTTCCCTGTGAGAGCTGAGGACAGGGCAGAACCCTCCCGCATCCTGCCTGACTGTAGGAGTAGCTGCTAACATCCTTATGTTAGTGGCTGGGAGAGGTTGCGGGAAAAGCATGTGTGAGCACTGGGCCTGAACTCCCGTGTATCTGAGTTGAATACAGCGATTTCCAACGGCTTTCATCAATCAGAGTGTAGCTAGGTTCCAACTCCCATGTCCGAGTGGGTAGCAGACATCTGCCTCCCATGCATACACACTTCTGAGAGTTGAGCTTATGGCCTGTACCTCCACATCCAGCCTGCTGGTACCCTTGGCTTCTAAAAGGCCTAGGCTCGCTGTTTGACGGAAGTGCTGGGAGAGGTAATTGGAATCACCCGGCACACAAGACGAGTGCCTCCAAGCTCAATTCAGCGATTTCCTAGTAATTCCTTGTGGTAGACATGGTGCTACATACTAAGTTCCATACTGTGAGAGGGTAGCTGAACGCCTTGTCCAAAAGCATCTTACTTCTGAGAGTTGAGCTCAGCCTCAGTCCCTCACAGTTCCACACTGCCTGCAGAGTGAGTTTCACAGGTCTTCACCAGAGACGATTGCCAGAGGCTTCTGAGTACAAGGTAACAATGCAGACCTGGAGGGTATCTCCAGGTGCAGTAGACGTGGTAATCTTGGAACCTCCTGACTCAGAGTACTGCTACCTTCTCACTGCCATAGGAATGCAGCTAGTTGACAGCTGGCTTCAAGACATGCTTCCCTGTGAGAGCTGAGGACAGGGCAGAACCCTCCCGCATCCTGCCTGACTGTAGGAGTAGCTGCTAACATCCTATGTTAGTGGCTGGGAGAGGTTGCGGGAAAAGCATGTGTGAGCACTGGGCCTGAACTCCCGTGTATCTGAGTTGAATACAGCGATTTCCAACGGCTTTCCTCAATCAGAGTGTAGCTAGGTTCCAAATCCCATGTACGAGCGGGTAGCAGACATCTGCCTCCCATGCATACACACTTCTGAGAGTTGAGCTTATGGCCTGTACCTCCACATCCAGCCTGCTGGTTACCCTTGGCTTCTAAAAGGCCTAGGCTCGCTGTTTGACGGAAGTGCTGGGAGAGGTAATTGGAATCTCCCGGCACACAAGACGAGTGCCTCCAAGCTCAATTCACGATTTCCCAGTAATTCTTGTGGTAGACAGGTGCTACATACTAAGTTCCATATGTGAGAAGGTAGCTGAACGCCTTGTCCAAAAGCATCTTACTTCTGAGAGTTGAGCTCAGCCTCAGTCCCTCACAGTTCCACACTGCCTGCAGAGTGAGTTTCACACGTCTTCACCAGAGACGATTGCCAGAGGCTTCTGAGTACAAGTTAACAATGCAGACCTGGAGGGTATCTCCAGGTGCAGTAGAGTGGTAATCTTGGAACCTCCTGACTCAGAGTACTGCTACCTTCTCACTGCCATAGGAATGCAGCTAGTTGACAGCTGGCTTCAAGACATGCTTCCCTGTGAGAGCTGAGGACAGGGCAGAACCCTCCCGCATCCTGCCTGACTGTAGGAGTAGCTGCTAACATCCTTATGTTAGTGGCTGGGAGAGGTTGCGGGAAAAGCATGTGTGAGCACTGGGCCTGAACTCCCGTGTATCTGAGTTGAATACAGCGATTTCCAACGGCTTTCATCAATCAGAGTGTAGCCAGGTTCCAACTCCCATGTCCGAGTGGGTAGCAGACATCTGCCTCCCATGCATACACACTTCTGAGAGTTGAGCTTATGGCCTGTACCTCCACAGCCAGCCTGCTGGTACCCTTGGCTTCTAAAAGGCCTAGGCTCGCTGTTTGACGGAAGTGTTGGGAGAGGTAATTGGAATCACCCGGCACACAAGACTAGTGCCTCCAAGCTCAGTCCAGCGATTTCCTAGTAATTCCTGTGGTAGACTGGTGCTACATACTAAGTTCCATACGTGAGAGGGTAGCTGAACGCCTTGTCCAAAAGCATCTTACTTCTGAGAGTTGAGCTCAGCCTCAGTCCCTCACAGTTCCACACTGCCTGCAGAGTGAGTTTCGCAGGTCTTCAGCAGAGACGTTGCCAGAGGCTTCTGAGACGCAGGGTAACAATGCAGACCTGGAGGGTATCCCCAGGTGCAGTAGACTGGTAATCTTGGAACCTCCTGACTCAGAGTACTGCTACCTTCTCACTGCCATAGGAATGCAGCTAGTTGACAGCTGGCTTCAAGACATGCTTCCCTGTGAGAGCTGAGGACAGGGCAGAACCCTCCCGCATCCTGCCTGACTGTAGGAGTAGCTGCTAACATCCTAATGTTAGTGGCTGGGAGAGGTTGCGGGAAAAGCATGTGTGAGCACTGGGCCTGAACTCCCGTGTATCTGAGTTGAATACAGCGATTTCCAACGGCTTTCCTCAATCCAGAGTGTAGCTAGGTTCCAAATCCCATGTACGAGCGGGTAGCAGACATCTGCCTCCCATGCATACACACTTCTGAGAGTTGAGCTTATGGCCTGTACCTCCACATCCAGCCTGCTGGTACCCTTGGCTTCTAAAAGGCCTAGGCTCGCTGTTTGACGGAAGTGCTGGGAGAGGTAATTGGAATCTCCCGGCACACAAGACGAGTGCCTCCAAGCTCAATTCACGATTTCCCAGTAATTCTTGTGGTAGACAGGTGCTACATACTAAGTTCCATATGTGAGAAGGTAGCTGAACGCCTTGTCCAAAAGCATCTTACTTCTGAGAGTTGAGCTCAGCCTCAGTCCCTCACAGTTCCACACTGCCTGCAGAGTGAGTTTCACACGTCTTCACCAGAGACGATTGCCAGAGGCTTCTGAGTACAAGTTAACAATGCAGACCTGGAGGGTATCTCCAGGTGCAGTAGAGTGGTAATCTTGGAACCTCCTGACTCAGAGTACTGCTACCTTCTCACTGCCATAGGAATGCAGCTAGTTGACAGCTGGCTTCAAGACATGCTTCCCTGTGAGAGCTGAGGACAGGGCAGAACCCTCCCGCATCCTGCCTGACTGTAGGAGTAGCTGCTAACATCCTTATGTTAGTGGCTGGGAGAGGTTGCGGGAAAAGCATGTGTGAGCACTGGGCCTGAACTCCCGTGTATCTGAGTTGAATACAGCGATTTCCAACGGCTTTCCTCAATCAGAGTGTAGCTAGGTTCCAAATCCCATGTACGAGCTGGGTAGCAGACATCTGCCTCCCATGCATACACACTTCTGAGAGTTGAGCTTATGGCCTGTACCTCCACATCCAGCCTGCTGGTACCCTTGGCTTCTAAAAGGCCTAGGCTCGCTGTTTGACGGAAGTGCTGGGAGAGGTAATTGGAATCTCCCGGCACACAAGACGAGTGCCTCCAAGCTCAATTCACGATTTCCCAGTAATTCTTGTGGTAGACAGGTGCTACATACTAAGTTCCATATGTGAGAAGGTAGCTGAACGCCTTGTCCAAAAGCATCTTACTTCTGAGAGTTGAGCTCAGCCTCAGTCCCTCACAGTTCCACACTGCCTGCAGAGTGAGTTTCACACGTCTTCACCAGAGACGATTGCCAGAGGCTTCTGAGTACAAGGTAACAATGCAGACCTGGAGGGTATCTCCAGGTGCAGTAGAGTGGTAATCTTGGAACCTCCTGACTCAGAGTACTGCTACCTTCTCACTGCCATAGGAATGCAGCTAGTTGACAGCTGGCTTCAAGACATGCTTCCCTGTGAGAGCTGAGGACAGGGCAGAACCCTCCCGCATCCTGCCTGACTGTAGGAGTAGCTGCTAACATCCTTATGTTAGTGGCTGGGAGAGGTTGCGGGAAAAGCATGTGTGAGCACTGGGCCTGAACTCCCGTGTATCTGAGTTGAATACAGCGATTTCCAACGGCTTTCCTCAACCAGAGTGTAGCTAGGTTCCAACTCCCATGTCCGAGTGGGTAGCAGACATCTGCCTCCCATGCATACACACTTCTGAGAGTTGAGCTTATGGCCTGTACCTCCACATCCAGCCTGCTGGTACCCTTGGCTTCTAAAAGGCCTAGGCTCGCTGTTTGACGGAAGTGCTGGGAGAGGTAATTGGAATCACCCGGCACACAAGACTAGTGCCTCCAAGCTCATTCCAGCGATTTCCTAGTAATTCCTGTGGTAGACATGGTGCTACATACTAAGTTCCATACGTGAGAGGGTAGCTGAACGCCTTGTCCAAAAGCATCTTACTTCTGAGAGTTGAGCTCAGCCTCAGTCCCTCACAGTTCCACACTGCCTGCAGAGTGAGTTTCGCAGGTCTTCAGCAGAGACGTTTGCCAGAGGCTTCTGAGACGCAGGGTAAACAATGCAGACCTGGAGGGTATCCCCAGGTGCAGTAGACTGGTAATCTTGGAACCTCCTGACTCAGAAGTACTGCTACCTTCTCACTGCCATAGGAATGCAGCTAGTTGACAGCTGGCTTCAAGACATGCTTCCCTGTGAGAGCTGAGGACAGGGCAGAACCCTCCCGCATCCTGCCTGACTGTAGGAGTAGCTGCTAACATCCTAATGTTAGTGGCTGGGAGAGGTTGCGGGAAAAGCATGTGTGAGCACTGGGCCTGAACTCCCGTGTATCTGAGTTGAATACAGCGATTTCCAACGGCTTTCCTCAATCAGAGTGTAGCTAGGTTCCAAATCCCATGTACGAGCGGGTAGCAGACATCTGCCTCCCATGCATACACACTTCTGAGAGTTGAGCTTATGGCCTGTACCTCCACATCCAGCCTGCTGGTACCCTTGGCTTCTAAAAGGCCTAGGCTCGCTGTTTGACGGAAGTGCTGGAGAGGTAATTGGAATCTCCCGGCACACAAGACGAGTGCCTCCAAGCTCAATTCACGATTTCCCAGTAATTCTTGTGGTAGACAGGTGCTACATACTAAGTTCCATATGTGAGAAGGTAGCTGAACGCCTTGTCCAAAAGCATCTTACTTCTGAGAGTTGAGCTCAGCCTCAGTCCCTCACAGTTCCACACTGCCTGCAGAGTGAGTTTCACACGTCTTCACCAGAGACGATTGCCAGAGGCTTCTGAGTACAAGTTAACAATGCAGACCTGGAGGGTATCTCCAGGTGCAGTAGAGTGGTAATCTTGGAACCTCCTGACTCAGAGTACTGCTACCTTCTCACTGCCATAGGAATGCAGCTAGTTGACAGCTGGCTTCAAGACATGCTTCCCTGTGAGAGCTGAGGACAGGGCAGAACCCTCCCGCATCCTGCCTGACTGTAGGAGTAGCTGCTAACATCCTTATGTTAGTGGCTGGGAGAGGTTGCGGGAAAAGCATGTGTGAGCACTGGGCCTGAACTCCCGTGTATCTGAGTTGAATACAGCGATTTCCAACGGCTTTCCTCAACCAGAGTGTAGCTAGGTTCCAAATCCCATGTACGAGCTGGGTAGCAGACATCTGCCTCCCATGCATACACACTTCTGAGAGTTGAGCTTATGGCCTGTACCTCCACATCCAGCCTGCTGGTACCCTTGGCTTCTAAAAGGCCTAGGCTCGCTGTTTGACGGAAGTGCTGGGAGAGGTAATTGGAATCTCCCGGCACACAAGACGAGTGCCTCCAAGCTCAATTCACGATTTCCCAGTAATTCTTGTGGTAGACAGGTGCTACATACTAAGTTCCATATGTGAGAAGGTAGCTGAACGCCTTGTCCAAAAGCATCTTACTTCTGAGAGTTGAGCTCAGCCTCAGTCCCTCACAGTTCCACACTGCCTGCAGAGTGAGTTTCACACGTCTTCACCAGAGACGATTGCCAGAGGCTTCTGAGTACAAGTTAACAATGCAGACCTGGAGGGTATCTCCAGGTGCAGTAGAGTGGTAATCTTGGAACCTCCTGACTCAGAGTACTGCTACCTTCTCACTGCCATAGGAATGCAGCTAGTTGACAGCTGGCTTCAAGACATGCTTCCCTGTGAGAGCTGAGGACAGGGCAGAACCCTCCCGCATCCTGCCTGACTGTAGGAGTAGCTGCTAACATCCTTATGTTAGTGGCTGGGAGAGGTTGCGGGAAAAGCATGTGTGAGCACTGGGCCTGAACTCCCGTGTATCTGAGTTGAATACAGCGATTTCCAACGGCTTTCCTCAACCAGAGTGTAGCTAGGTTCCAAATCCCATGTCCGAGTGGGTAGCAGACATCTGCCTCCCATGCATACACACTTCTGAGAGTTGAGCTTATGGCCTGTACCTCCACATCCAGCCTGCTGGTACCCTTGGCTTCTAAAAGGCCTAGGCTCGCTGTTTGACGGAAGTGTTGGGAGAGGTAATTGGAATCACCCGGCACACAAGAGTAGTGCCGCCAAGCTCAGTCCAGCGATTTCCTAGTAATTCCTGTGGTAGACTGGTGCTACATACTAAGTTCCATACGTGAGAGGGTAGCTGAACGCCTTGTCCAAAAGCATCTTACTTCTGAGAGTTGAGCTCAGCCTCAGTCCCTCACAGTTCCACACTGCCTGCAGAGTGAGTTTCGCAAGTCTTCAGCAGTGACGTTTGCCAGTGGCTTCTGAGACGCAGGGTAACAATGCAGACCTGGAGGGTATCCCCAGGTGAAGTAGACTGGTAATCTTGGAACCTCCTGACTCAGAGTACTGCTACCTTCTCACTGCCATAGGAATGCAGCTAGTTGACAGCTGGCTTCAAGACATGCTTCCCTGTGAGAGCTGAGGACAGGGCAGAACCCTCCCGCATCCTGCCTGACTGTAGGAGTAGCTGCTAACATCCTAATGTTAGTGGCTGAGAGAGGTTGCGGGAAAAGCATGTGTGAGCACTGGGCCTGAACTCCCGTGTATCTGAGTTGAATACAGTGATTTCCAACGGCTTTCATCAATCAGAGTGTAGCTAGGTTCCAAATCCCATGTACGAGCGGGTAGCAGACATCTGCCTCCCATGCATACACACTTCTGAGAGTTGAGCTTATGGCCTGTACCTCCACATCCAGCCTGCTGGTTCGAAAAGGCTTGGCTTCTAAAAGGCCTAGGCTCGCTGTTTGACGGAAGTGCTGGGAGAGGTAATTGGAATCTCCCGGCACACAAGACGAGTGCCTCCAAGCTCAATTCACGATTTCCCAGTAATTCTTGTGGTAGACAGGTGCTACATACTAAGTTCCATACGTGAGAAGGTAGCTGAACGCCTTGTCCAAAAGCATCTTACTTCTGAGAGTTGAGCTCACCCTCAGTCACTCACAGTTCCACACTGCCTGCAGAGTGTGTTTCACACGTCTTCACCAGAGACGATTGCCAGAGGCTTCTGAGTACAAGGTAACAATGCAGACCTGGAGGGTATCTCCAGGTGCAGTAGAGTGGTAATCTTGGAACCTCCTGACTCAGAGTACTGCTACCTTCTCACTGCCATAGGAATGCAGCTAGTTGACAGCTGGCTTCAAGACATGCTTCCCTGTGAGAGCTGAGGACAGGGCAGAACCCTACCGCATCCTGCCTGACTGTAGGAGTAGCTGCTAACATCCTTATGTTAGTGGCTGGGAGAGGTTGCGGGAAAAGCATGTGTGAGCACTGGGCCTGAACTCCCGTGTATCTGAGTTGAATACAGCGATTTCCAACGGCTTTCCTCAACCAGAGTGTAGCTAGGTTCCAAATTCCATGTACGAGCGGGTAGCAGACATCTGCCTCCCATGCATACACACTTCTGAGAGTTGAGCTTATGGCCTGTACCTCCACATCCAGCCTGCAGGTTCCCTTGGCTTCTAAAAGGCCTAGGCTCGCTGTTTGACGGAAGTGCTGGGAGAGGTAATTGGAATCTCCCGGCACACAAGACGTGTGCCTCCAAGCTCAATTCACGATTTCCCAGTAATTCTTGTGGTAGACAGGTGCTACATATTAAGTTCCATACGTGAGAAGGTAGCTGAACGCCTTGTCCAAAAGCATCTTACTTCTGAGAGTTGAGCTCACCCTCAGTCCCTCACAGTTCCACACTGCCTGCAGAGTGTGTTTCACACGTCTTCACCAGAGACGATTGCCAGAGGCTTCTGAGTACAAGGTAACAATGCAGACCTGGAGGTTATCTCTAGGTGCGGTAGAGTGGTAATCTTGGAACCTCCTGACTCAGAGTACTGCTACCTTCTCACTGCCATAGGAATGCAGCTAGTTGACAGCTGGCTTCAAGACATGCTTCCCTGTGAGAGCTGAGGACAGGGCAGAACCCTCCCGCATCCTGCCTGACTGTAGGAGTAGCTGCTAACATCCTTATGTTAGTGACTGGGAGAGGTTGCGGGAAGAGCATGTGTGAGCACAGGGCCTGAACTCCTGTGTATCTGAGTTGAATACAGCGATTTCCAAACGGCTTTCATCAATCAGAGTGTAGCCAGGTTCCAACTCCCATGTCCGAGTGGGTAGCAGACATCTGCCTCCCATGCATACACACTTCTGAGAGTTGAGCTTATGGCCTGTACCTCCACAGCCAGCCTGCTGGTACCCTTGGCTTCTAAAAGGCCTAGGCTCGCTGTTTGACGGAAGTGTTGGGAGAGGTAATTGGAATCACCCGGCACACAAGACTAGTGCCTCCAAGCTCAGTCCAGCGATTTCCTAGTAATTCCTGTGGTAGACTGGTGCTACATACTAAGTTCCATACGTGAGAGGGTAGCTGAACGCCTTGTCCAAAAGCATCTTACTTCTGAGAGTTGTGCTCAGCCTCAGTCCCACACAGTTCCACACTGCCTGCAGAGTGAGTTTCGCAGGTCTTCAGCAGACACGTTTGCCAGGGGCTTCTGAGACGCAGGGTAACAATGCAGACCTGGAGGGTATCCACAGGTGCAGTAGACTGGTAATCTTGGAACCTCCTGACTCAGAGTACTGCTACCTTCTCACTGCCATAGGAATGCAGCTAGTTGACAGCTGGCTTCAAGACATGCTTCCCTTTGAGAGCTGAGGACAGGGCAGAACCCTCCCGCATCCTGCCTGACTGTAGGAGTAGCTGCTAACATCCTTATGTTAGTAGCTGGGAGATGTTGCGGGAAAAGCATGTGTGAGCACTGGGCCTGAACTCCCGTGTATCTGAGTTGAATACAGCGATTTCCAACGGCTTTCATCAATCAGAGTGTAGCTAGGTTCCAAATCCCATGTACGAGGGGGTAGCAGACATCTGCCTCCCATGCATACACACTTCTGAGAGTTGAGCTTATGGCCTGTACCTCCACATCCAGCCTGCTGGTTCGAAAAGGCTTGGCTTCTAAAAGGCTAGGCTCGCTGTTTGACGGAAGTGCTGGGAGAGGGTAATTGGAATCTCCCGGCACACAAGACGAGTGCCTCCAAGCTCAATTCACGATTTCCCAGTAATTCTTGTGGTAGACAGGTGCTACATACTAAGTTCCATATGTGAGAAGGTAGCTGAACGCCTTGTCAAAAGCATCTTCCTTCTGAGAGTTGAGCTCAAGCCTCAGTCCTCACAGTTCCACACTGCCTGCAGAGTGAGTTTCACACGTCTTCACCAGAGACGATTGCCAGAGGCTTCTGAGTACAAGTAACAATGCAGACCTGGAGGGTATCTCCAGGTGCAGTAGAGTGGTAATCTTGGAACCTCCTGACTCAGAGTACTGCTACCTTCTCACTGCCATAGGAATGCAGCTAGTTGACAGCTGGCTTCAAGACATGCTTCCCTGTGAGAGCTGAGGACAGGGCAGAACCCTCCCGCATCCTGCCTGACTGTAGGAGTAGCTGCTAACATCCTTATGTTAGTGGCTGGGAGAGGTTGCGGGAAAAGCATGTGTGAGCACTGGGCCTGAACTCCCGTGTATCTGAGTTGAATACAGCGATTTCCAACGGCTTTCATCAATCAGAGTGTAGCCAGGTTCCAACTCCCATGTCCGAGTGGGTAGCAGACATCTGCCTCCCATGCATACACACTTCTGAGAGTTGAGCTTATGGCCTGTACCTCCACATCCAGCCTGCTGGTACCCTTGGCTTCTAAAAGGCCTAGGCTCGCTGTTTGACGGAAGTGTTGGGAGAGGTAATTGGAATCACCCGGCACACAAGACTAGTGCCTCCAAGCTCAGTCCAGCGATTTCCTAGTAATTCCTGTGGTAGACTGGTGCTACATACTAAGTTCCATACGTGAGAGGGTAGCTGAACGCCTTGTCCAAAAGCATCTTACTTCTGAGAGTTGAGCTCAGCCTCAGTCCCTCACAGTTCCACACTGCCTGCAGAGTGAGTTTCGCACGTCTTCAGCCAGAGACATTTGCCAGAGGCTTCTGAGACGCAGGGTAACAATGCAGACCTGGAGGGTATCCCAGGTGCAGTAGATGGTTAATCTTGGAACCTCCTGACTCAGAGTACTGCTACCTTCTCACTGCCATAGGAATGCAGCTAGTTGACAGCTGGCTTCAAGACATGCTTCCCTGTGAGAGCTGAGGACAGGGCAGAACCGTCCCGCATCCTGCCTGACTGTAGGAGTAGCTGCTAACATCCTAATGTTAGTGGCTGGGAGAGGTTGCGGGAAAAGCATGTGTGAGCACTGGGCCTGAAACTCCCGTGTATCTGAGTTGAATACAGCGATTTCCAAGGCTTTCCTCAACCAGAGTGTAGCTAGGTTCCACATCCCCATGGTACGAGCGTGGTAGCAGACATCTGCCTCCCATGCATACACACTTTGAGAGTTGAGCTTATGGCACTGTACCTCCACATCCAGCCATGCTGGTACCCGTGGCTTCTAAAAGGCCTAGGCTCGCTGTTTGACGGAAGTGTGGGAGAGGTAACTTGGAATCACCCGGCCATCACAAGACTGTGCCTCCAAGTCAGTCCAGCGATTTCCCTAGTAATTCCTTGTGGTAGACTGTTGCTACATACTAAGTCCATATGTGAGATGGTAGCTGAACGCCTTGTCCCAAAAGCATCTTACTTCTAGCGTTGAGCTCAGCCCTCCGTCCCTCACAGTTCCACACTGCCTGCAGAGTGAGTTTCACACGTCTTCACCAGAGACGATTGCCAGAGGCTTCTGAGTACAAGTTAACAATGCAGACCTGGAGGGTATCTCCAGGTGCAGTAGAGTGGTAATCTTGGAACCTCCTGACTCAGAGTACTGCTACCTTCTCACTGCCATAGGAATGCAGCTAGTTGACAGCTGGCTTCAAGACATGCTTCCCTGTGAGAGCTGAGGACAGGGCAGAACCCTCCCGCATCCTGCCTGACTGTAGGAGTAGCTGCTAACATCCTAATGTGTGGCTGGGAGAGGTTGCGGGAAAAGCATGTGTGAGCACTGGGCCTGAACTCCCGTGTATCTGAGTTGAATACAGCGATTTCCAATGGCCTTCTTCAATCACAGTGTAGCTAGGTTCCAACTCCATGTCCGAGTGGGTAGCAGACATCTGCCTCCCATGCATACACACTTCTGAGAGTTGAGCTTATGGCCTGTACCTCCACATCCAGCCTGCTGGTACCCTTGGCTTCTAAAAGGCCTAGGCTCGCTGTTTGACGGAAGTGCTGGGAGAGGTAATTGGAATCACCCGGCACAAGACTAGTGCCTCCAAGCTCAGTTCCAGCGATTTCCTAGTAATTCTGT
>NW_023331232.1:0-43359 GCF_011100685.1 Canis lupus familiaris | reverse complement strand
ACTCATGACTCTTGATCTTGGGGTTGAGTTCAAGCCCCACATTGGGGGAAGACCTTTTTAAAAAAATTTATTTAAATTCAATTAATTATCATATAGCGAATGATTCATTTCAGAGGTAGAGTTCAGTGATTTATCAGTTGTACATAACACCCAGTGCTCACTACATCATGTGCCCTCCCTAATGCCCATCACCCAGTTACCCCATCTCCCCACCCACCTCCTCTCCAGCAACCCTCAGTTTTCCTATAATTAAGAGTCTCTTAGGATTTGCTTCCTCTCTGATTTTGTCTTATTTACTTTTCTCTTCCTTCCCTTATGATCCTGTGTTTGTTTCTTAAATTCCACATATGAATGAGATCATATAATTGACTTTCTCTGGTTGACTTATTTTGCCTAGCATAATACCTTCTAGTTCCATTCACGTCATTGCAAATGGCAAGATTTCATTTTCTGATGGCTGATTAGTATTCCATTATACATACGTGTGTACACGTGTGTGTATGTACATATGTATACATAGACACACACCACATCTTCTTTATCCGTTCATCTGACCCCGCACATCTGGGCTCTCTCCATGGTTTGGCTATTGTGGACATTGCTGCTATAGACATTGGGGGGCAAGTGCCCCTTCAAATCACGATGTTTGTATCCTTTGAGGTAAATACCTAGTAGTGCAATAGCTGGGTCGTAGGGCAGGTCTATTTTTAACTCTTTGAGGAACCTCCACACTGTTTTCCCAAGTGGCTGTACCAGTTCACATTCCCACCAATGGTGTAAGAAGGCTCCCTTTCCTCTATATCCTCATCAATATTTGTTTTTTCCTGACTGGTGTGAGGTGGTATTTTAGCCCTTCTGATTGGTGTGAGGTGGTATCTCATTGTGGTTTTGATTTGTATTTTCCTGATGCCAGTGATGTTGAGCATTTTTCATGTGTGTGTGGTTATTTATATGAAGACCTTACTTTTAAAAATGAATGAATAGAGGGGGCACCTGGGTGGCTAGTCAGTTAAGGGTCTGCCTTTGGCTCAGGTCACGATCCTGGAGTCGCTGGATGGAACTCCTCATTGAGCTCCCTGCTCAGCAGGGAGTGCTTTTCCCTCTGCCCCACTCCCTCCTGTTCTCTCTCTCTTCTTCACTGTCTTAGAAATAAATAAATAAATAAATAAATAAATAAATAAATAAATAAATAAATAAATAAAATGAGTGGGGTGCTTGGGTGGTTCATTTAAGCCTGGGACTCTGCTCAGGTCATGATCTCAGGGTTCTGCAATGGAGCCCTGTGACTCTCTGGTTCCAGCAGGAGTAGGGAGTCTGCATGAGAGATTCCCTCTCCCTCTGCCCCTCCCCTCCCCTCTCTAAATAAATACATACAGACAGACAGACATAAATACATAAAAATGAATGAATGAACAAATGAATGAAACTGCCCCACATGGTTATTATGAGGAAGACTCTATGGCTCTTAGGCCAAAGACAGTTGAGTGCTCACTATAATTACAGGACTCCCCCCCCACCCTTCCCTTCCACCCTTCCCTGGCCCATGCCCCTCCCACTATAGGAGGGACCCTGTGTGCTGGGTGGGGGCCTGTCAGCTGTTCCCTCCTCTATCTGTGCGTGGCTCTCTGCGCTGCTAAAGGAGCCCTAGCAGAGGCCGCTCTTCAGGTAAGCCCCGGGATGGGAGATGGGGGGTGCGGATTCGGGAGGCTGGGGTGGTGAGGCCCGTGGCCCCCTGAGTTCAGTACTCAGGGTCCTGGAGAAAGCCCGCCTCATCAGGAGCTACAAGCTGGGCTTTGGCTTATTTCACAACACGTGTCTCACGTCATGGTTCCCTGGCCCTCAAACAACCTTGCTCACGGTCACCTGAAATGTTTGCTACAGATACCTAGGTCCCACCGGCCCTAAAGCGGAATTAATATCTGCGTGATGAAGCCCCCAGAGGGTGGGTCTGACATTGACGTGGAATCTCCTCAGAGGATGTCTCAGTGAGAAGTGGTTTGTGGTGAGGAGAGCGGAGGGCAGAGAGCCAGGGGCCCCTGTACCCCTGACCGTCGGGCCCTGCATGGCCTTGGGCTTCCTTAATTTAACCGGTCAGCTTTCTTACAGAGGGCAGATTAAGTCTCAGAGAGGTTAAGTAGTTTACCCAAGGTCCCAGAGCTTGTAAGGGAGCACCGGGGACCTAATCCAACAAATATTTAATGAGTTCCTGACCTGGTTGCTTAAGGATCAATTAGGAAAAATAAGGATACTGTCTTGATGGTTAGTGTGGAAAACAGCTTGATCTCAAAGAAAACCACAACAGTGATTCAGGTTCACGGAGGGGAACCTTGAACTAGGATACTGAGGCCAGAGGGGATGTGTGAGATCAGAGGGAAGAAGAGGAACTAAGGAAGGAGACTGATGGGTGGGCCAGAGCCAGAGCTTGCCCGACTCCAGGTGGGCAGTATGCCAACGTGCTGGGGCCAAAGTTCGTCATCCTGGAGCACGTGAAGGAAGAACTGGACTGAGGCCAGCTTGGGGGAGGTGGGGCGGTAGATAAAGGGTCAGACCTCGAGGGGTCCTGTGGGCCCAGTGAAGGATTTGGGGCAACTGAGCACTTTGCAAATCCTGCATCTGTGTAAACAGAGGCAGGAATGGCCGGCCCTGGTCGACTCAGGCTCCAGGTCATGTGGTCATCCTGAAGCGCCCATGGGTCTGAAACTCAAACAGCTGTAAAACAAGTTTGTGATAAATTTGGTGCAAAAGGTATTTGGCAAAACTTCACCGGGCAGGAAGTTGTTTAAAATCCGTAAAGGATAATCCATAAAGGATAGCTTTAATTATCTTACTTGGTTTGAAAACCTAGGCATTCTCCATAAACATCACTGTGTTTGATGAGGAAGTGTTTTCTCTGACTCTTCTGGGGATGTTGACCCAGTACGTCATGTATGTACCATATTCTTTTTCTAGAATACAAAATTCTGAGTATACTAGTCCAGTGGCCGGGGGCGGAGGGGAGTGAATTCCTGGGACTAGAGTGGTGAGAGTGAGAAGTCAACCTTTTCATTCTACAATGTATTGTTTGCATCTTTCTTGTCCCTACGTTGAGTACTGATGAGCACATCTTTTAAAGAAAGTACATCTTTCTTTAAAATCTGCTTGTTATTCTCTTATAAAGAATGTGCATAACGCATATGTGACATCGTCCATTCAACCCGTACTGACGAGATTTCTAATGTTTCTACTTGAAGTTCAAACCAATGCTGAAGAGAATAGCTTTGTATATATTTGAATATTTGTTCAAATTATGTGGTGGGGCAGCCCCAGTGGCTCAGCGGTTTAGTGCCGCCTTTGGCCCAGGGTGTGATCCTGGAGTTCCGGGATCAAGTCCCACGTCGTGCTCCCGCGTGGAGCCCGCTTCTCCCTCTTCCTGTCTCTCTGTGTGTCTCTAATAAATAAATAAATAATCTAAAAAAAATTATGTGTGTTTTAAGAAAGACTCAAATGAGTAAATTTTATTTTAAAATTTATTATTATTATTTATTATTATTTATTATTTATGAAACACCACAAGCCAGGGCAAGGGGCAGAGGAGGGGGGAGGGATCTCAAGCGACTGTGCTGCGCGCAGGGCCCGATGAGGCACCCTGAGATCATGACCTGAGCCAAAACCAAGAGTCAGATGCTCAACAGACTGAGCCTCCCAGGTGCCCCTCAGATGAATACATTTTAAAGACCTACTCCAGTCTAACGGAAAAGAGCTCTCAGGCGCTGTACAAAGTGAAAGGGTTATAGGCAGAAGGGAGCGGGAACCAGGAAATTCTACCGGCAAACAAGTGGGTTGGTCATCACAAGCTTACTTTCCTTTAGGGGGTAGCGAGGGACCCTCAGGTAGATTAACTGGGTGATTCCTGATGGACAGACTCCATTCCTGAAGCCAGAACTAGTTAAGTCTTGGTGACTGGGCCTTACACCATTTGGAGCCTATTTTCTCATTTTATTTTTTTATTTTTTATTTTATTTTTTTTTATTTTCTCATTTTTAACATGTGACTTTGGAATTAGGATAGGTGGCATTAATAAGGGCAAAGTTTAAAAAATGTTTGATATTTCAGCATTGCTAAAAAAAGTATTTCTACTTCACTTGTCTACAGTATTGGAATCTCTACCTCCTAAAGCCAAAATGGTATTTTTAAAAATCTTACCAATACAATAAGCACTTAAAGGGGGGAGAACTTATTTTTCAATTTATAATTCTTTAAATGATTACGTTTCTGTGTTTCCCATAACTGCCATTTTTATGCTTCTTTTTCTCCACTGGGAGTTCAGGTTTTTTTACTTATTTTGTAGGTAGTCTTTGTTTAGAGGTAGCATATTGAAAATATTTTTCTGCGTTTGTTGTTTAAATTTGCATGTCCTGATGTTACTGACGGGATCCCACTACTCGACAGGGGGATCCCACTACTCGACAGGCTATTTCAGTACGTGGGGCGGTGGAAGAGGAGCCATCCATTGGGAATTTGCCATCCCAAAATAAGCTCTTCCGCAGCCTAAGGATTATTTCAAGCTAATGATTTGTGAAAGGCAGCAAATGCAGGAGAATCTTTGATAATAGAAATGGAAGTTGTCCTTTTGTGAGGGAAATTTACAGTCCTCAGAGAAATATGCATTTGTTAGGGTTTCTTGCTGTCTGTACCGGAAGAAGGGCATGGCTAAATTTCTAGAAACCCTGATCTTTGAAGAAGGCCGGGACACAAATCTGCACAACAACCCAGCCTTTGTCTCCTGCGCTTTCCCTGCTAAACCTCCTCACACTGCCCCCACCCCCCCCACCATCTTTCTTTTGTCTTCAGCTGCTGGAGATGGTATTTGGTGGTGGTTTGCGCCCGAGCCCGAGGGGGAGTCCCGCAGTTTTCCTGAGTCCTATCTCCTTGTATCCAGATGTACACATACTGTAAAACATATTTGTTTTTCTCTGTTAATGCTTTTTTATTATAGGGGAGTCTCAGCCAAGAACTAGGAGGACGGAGGGAAAATTGTATTTCCTCCCCTCTCTATACCTTAGGACCAAGGATGAAAAAAGCAGACCAAATTGGGTGTGTGTGAACTCTGGGCCATCAGGAACACGATGTTTCAAGCTTCAAAATTGAGGTTTCCTTACGTTCTGTGGTAGACAAAGGTCTACGTGGATGTTATAGTCCTTATTTACCTGATGCTAAGAATTTGGGATTGTAGGGGAGGAAAAATGTTCCTTCTGTCCTTTTAGGCCCAGTGACTAGTCTAAGAATTAAATTGAGGTGGAATAACAGGGAAAAGATCTGGTTCCATATTTGTGCCCCGGAGTGTCACAGAGATAGCCTCAAGGGCCACCAGCCGACTGCGACGACGTCCACAGCATCCCCACCTCAAAAGAGCAGGAGCCCGGGGCTTCCCCGCTGGGAGAGGCAGGTCCTGGGAAGGGGAGTGGGAAAACCTGGCCAACAAGGTCGCCGTGTTGGGCGGAGAAGCTTTGTCAGGGGGCACGTTCCCTCTGCTGGTGGCTCTCCGGGCCCCACTATGCTGTGAGCGCGACGGGGCTCGTGGAGGCCCTTAGGACGGGGACGCCTAAAAGTCGGGCTTTTCCTGACTCTGCCGAGGCTCGACTGCCTTCATCTCACAGTAAGTCACGTACCAGTGGCATATTTTGGGGTGGCATGTGGCTTTTTTTTTTTTTTTTTAAGATTCTATTCTTTCCTGACAGACACAGGCCGAGGGGAAGCGCAGCGCGGGCCTCGATCCCGGGACCCCGGGGTCACGCCCTGAGCCCCCCAGCGTCCCTCCCCGGGGGCAGGCTCTGAGTCCCTCCGAGTCGCGGGGCTGGTGACCGGGCCGTGGGCCCGCGGGGGTTGTGCAGGCGGCGGTGGGTGGGCGGCAGGGGCGCGGCTGCGCGGGGGGGGCTCTGCGCTGGGGGTGGCGTGGAGGCCGTGGTCGCCCCGGGACGGAGCTTGGCCCGACGCACGCTCGGCTCCCACGGGCTGGAGCCGGTCCCGCCGCTGCCGACCGGCGTCGGCTCCACGGAGGCGGGTCCTGGCAGCTGCCGTCAGGCCTGGGCTGTGGGGACTGCACGCCTGCGGGTCCGGGAGGCCCGAGGCTCCGTCAGTCCGAGGCCCGTCAGGCCGCGCGCTCCGTGAGGCTGAGGAGGCACCGTGAGGCCTGAGGAGGCACCGTGAGGCTGAGGAGGCACGTGAGGCTCGCGGCTCGGGAGGCCTGAGGATGGCACCGTGAGGCCGAGGCCCGGAGGCCCGGGTACCGTCAGGCCCTGTTGTGCCCAAGATCATGAATCCGGGAAACCCCGAGGAGCCGACACGGATGCAAACTCCCGAGGGTTTAGTCACAAGCTCGAGCCTGGGTCCAAGCGCACCCGACGCAGCGGGGCAGGGACTCGGACCCCGAGACTCAGAGGCGCAGCAGCTTATGGCGGCCCGTGGCCCACGGGATACGCAGGAAGTTGCGCAGTCACGTCGGTCCGCACGCAGGCGGCCGATTGCGTCACCGCGTACCTAGAGGATCCAGGTGAGCGGGCCTGTCCCTGAGCCGGCGTCCGATTAGGGTGTGCCCCGGGCTTGCCTAGGGTGGGGCAGTGCCCTACGCAGGTGGGCAGAGGCGGGGGCAGCACCAGGTGGAGTCAGTCCTGCTCTGCTTGTCCAGGGGTGGGGGGGATTTTGTTAAATTTCCTGGTCCCACAGCCCGAGGCTCGGTCAGGCCGAGTCACCGTCAGGCCTGAGGCACCGTGAGGCCCGCGGCTCGGTCAGGCCCGCGGCTGTGGGCGGCCAGTCCCCCCCCGGGAAGCGCTCCTGAGGAGGGGCGGGCCCGCTCCCGCCCGGGCTCGGAGGCCCGTCACCGCCGGTGTGTGGACGGCCCCGGGGCCGGGTCACCGCCCGGGCGGCACAGCTCCCGCCGGAGTCCTGGGCGGCCTGGCGGCGGCTTCCCGCGGGTCCGCCCCGCGGCCGGGAGGGCGAGGACAGGGGGTGGGGCCCGGGCGTCCCCTCCGGCTGCTCCGCGGGGGGCACGGGGCGGGCCTCCCAGCACGGGGGGGGCTCCGGCCCACAGGGCCCGGCCTCGGCGTCCGCCCGCACCGCCCCGGGCCGCCCCGCGCGCCCTCACGCGCCCTCGCCGCCCCGAACGAAGACCCCCGGGCCGTCCTCAAGCTGTTGGTTGGCTTTAGTTTATTTTATTTTATATTTTTTTAAGATTTTATTTATTTATTCACGAGACACACACAGCGAGAGAGGCAGAGACCCAGGCCCCACGCGGGAGCCGCCGCGGACTCGATCCGGGCCCGGGGTCACGCCCTGGGCCGAAGGCGGCGCCGTTGGCTCGTCTTAAGAGCTGAGCGCAGGCCCATGTCCTGAGCAGTCCCCAGGTGGGCTCTGTGCTGGCTTCACACACTTTTACCGCGATAGTGCACGAAAAGATGCTTTCCCTCCTGCCTGTTTCCTGGTTTTAGATATATGAATCACGAACCTACCTTTTGCTTTCCTTTTGTTTCTGTTGGGCAACTTTTTTTTTTTTTTTTTTTTTTTTTGAGAGAGAGGGTCTTAAAGATTTTATTTATTCGACAGAGAACACAAGCGGGGGAGCAGCGGGGAGGGGGAGGGGGAGGCGCCCGACATGGGACTCAATCCCAGGACCCGGGGATCCGACCTGAGCTGAAGGCAGGTGCTTAGCCAACTGAGCCACCCGGGTGCCCCCCCCCCCCCCCATCAACTATTTTTGACAACTTCTCTGGTACTATAACATGGTCACTCTAATAAAGAAAATAGGCACATAGAGATGACTGGTGTAACCCTCTCCCCTAATCCCTTACCGATACAGGAGACCCACTCACCCCCCTACACGCATGGTAACTGTTGTGCCCAAGATTGCGAATCCGAGAAACCACCAAGGAGCTGACACCGATGCAAGAGCACGAGGGTTTATTAGCGAGCTCGAGCTTGGGTCCAAGTGTGCCCGACACAGCGGAGCAAGGACTTGGACCCCGAAGTGGGTTACAGCTGGGTTTTTTAAAACTTTATTTTTTATTTATTTTTTATGATAGAGAGAGAGAGGCAGAGACACAGGCAGAGGGAGAAGCAGGCTCCATGCACCGGAAGCCCGACGTGGGATTCGATCCGGGTCTCCAGGATCTTGCCCTGGGCCAAAGGCAGGCGCCAAACCACTGCGCCACCCAGGGATCCCCACAGCTGGGTTTTTTATAGGCTGGTCTAGGGGATTTCCAGAAGGGGTGGAGGAATTCTAAGATGGGACTTTCTTCCAGGGGCGTTGGGCTCTGTTGTCTTTGGGATATGGGATTACCTGCCGAGAACATTGAGGACATTCTGCAGTTTTTCCCCTTAAAGTTCAGCTCTTATTCACAGGGAACTAAGATGGCTGTACTTGTGCTAATGCTAAACTTGAGGTGGGATGGCCTTAATTTTTCTCGGCCTCCACAAACAGTGCTTTTTTTTAATTTGTAGTGACTTCTTGGCATAGAAACATCAAGTCTTTTTATGTGAACTAATTTGTAATAAGGGCAACATTAGGGACAGGAAAATTAGAAGAAAGTAGACCATAAGGATCCCTGCAAGCATATTAAGGATTCTAGAACACTGGGAAGCCACTGAGGGCCTTGAAGCAGGGAACTGAATGCAGTCCGGTTTCTGGCTCATTGGCTCTGTAACTCTGACATTCAGATCAGTGGTGTGAGCTGGAGATCTAAATTTAGGAGGCCTCGGTAAGTGCTTAGAACCTGAAGCACTGGGATCCCTGGGTGGCGCAGCGGTTTGGTGCCTGCCTTTGGCCCAGGGCGCGATCCTGGAGACCCGGGATCGAATCCCACATCGGGCTCCCGGTGCATGGAGATAGAGCTGCTTCTCCCTCTGCCTGTGTCTCTGCCTCTCTCTCTTTCTGTGACTATCATAAATTAAAAAAAAAAAAAAAAAAAAGAACCTGAAGCTCTGGGAGTAAAAAAGAAAACTTAGAGAAGAATATATAGTGAAAAATCACAAAATTCATAGGACTGGCTGAGAAGCTGCCAGAAGACTGAGGAGCAGGGACTAGCTAGGAAGGAGGATGGAAGATTATTTTTCCTCCCCTACCTACAAGTGTGGAGGGGTCCAGAAATACAAAATTGAGAACCACGGTCTTAAAGCTTAGAAGGAAAGAGAATGGAATACAGACCACAAGAGGAATATTTGGTCTTTAACCTAGACAGGTGATTCCTTAACTTAAAAAAAAGGTAAAGAGGATGAATGGTGTGGTGTCTAGAGGGTGCCTCTCCATCGGATGTGGGCCAACGATTGATTGGGTGGTGGGAGGTGAAAGTTCACCAGACAGAATGAAGGAGAGAGAACTTTCTTAAATACACCTCAGGGGAGCAGTGAGCAGGACCCCAGAGGAGGGGCTGTCTGCAACAAGCCAGTGGGTGGGGGCTGCATTTAAAGGGGGAGGATGAGGAAGCATGGCGACCGATGGAATCTTCCAGTTTTTGGTGACTGCCCAGGTGTAAGTAGCCCATTGGTCAGTTAGGCTTATGTATCTTTTTTTTTTTTTTTAAGATTGATTGATTGATTTATGATAGACAGTAGAGAGAGAGAGAGAGAGAGAGACAGGAGGAGGGAGAAGCAGGCTCCCTGCAGGGAGCCGGATGTGGGACTCGTCCCGGGACTCCAGGATCGCGCCTTGGGCTAAAGGCAGGCGCTAAACCGCTGAGCCACCCAGGGATCCCCAGCTTATGGATCTTTTTAGGTGGGTCACCTGATGGGCCTGTCGGTATTTGGCCAAGGGGGGCCCGTGGGCCCTTTCTGCATGCCACCCCTCAAGCCTATTTGCCCACAAGTGGCCTCTACAGATGGGATGAGATTTGGGGCTTCTAAACTCATGAGAGGTTGAGGGATTTCCTATCTGATAGACTATATTTTAAACTACATAGTTACATTTTTATCTACATATTCATTACAATGTTTTTCTTGATATAATTACTGTAAGACATTTAAAATTTTATGGGTTCTGCGTTTCAAGTCATGCTTAGTCATGGATGTGCCAAAATTATAAAAATGGTAGTCAATTTAAAATATATATATATTTTATGTATTTTTTTGAGAGAGAGCATGAGCAGTGTTGGGGCAGAGGGAGAGGGAGAAGCAGACTTCCTGCTGAGCAGGGAGCCAGACTCCCAGGACCCTGAGAGATCATGACCTGAGCTGAAAGCAGGCACTTAACTGATTGAGCCACCCAGGTGCACCTCTGATATTTTCTTAACATTTTTATATTAAGGTTAATGTTATATATCAACCTGATTGGACATGGGGTGCCCAGATTAAACGTTTCTGGGTGTGACTGTGAGGGTGTTTCTAGGGGAGATTAGCATTTGAGTCAGTGGATGGATACAAGAGGATTGCCCTCCCTTATGTGGTGGCCTTCATCCCACCTGTTGAGGGCTTGAATAGAATAAAAAAGGCAGAGGACAGAGGAATTCACTTTTTTTTTTCCTGCTTACTTGAACTATATCTCTCATTTACCTTTGGATTCACCACTGGCTTTCTTAGATTTCTGTTTGTAAACAGCAGATCACCAGCCATTTCCTCATAATATGTGTGGCTTCTGTATTTATATATAGGTATCTCCTTTCTCTCTATATAGATAATATATATTGATAATATACTATTCTGTTTTCAAAAGTATGAAGTATATTAGTCAGGGATCTTCAGAGGGACGGAAGATAGATATCTTCTGTTCCCTGACTAATAAATCTATAATGTGTTAGATCTAAAGTAGATCTAAAGTAGAACACTATCATAAATATATGCTCCTTAAGAAAATTCAAGTGTTATAGGAATATATAATTTAGAAGATGAAAGACTGGGGCGCCTGGGTGGCTCAGCGGTTGAGCCTCTGCCTTTAGCTGAGGTCATGATCCCCGGGTCCAGTCCCACGTGGGGCTCCCTGCATGGAGCCTACCTCTCCCTCTGCCTGTGTCTCTGCCTTTCTTTCTCTCTACATCTCTCATGAATAAATAAATAAAATCTTAAGAAAAAAAAAAAAAGAAAATGAAAGACTAAGTCCACAAAAGAACCCCTGTAATCATCTAACAGAATTGGCATGTATCCTCCACCGTCTTTTTTTTTTAAGATTTTATTTATTTATTCATGAGAGACAGAGAGAGACACAGGCAGAGGGAGAAGCAGGCTCCATGCAGGGAGCCTGATGTGGGACTCGATCCCGGGACTCCAGGATCATGCCCTGGGCCGAAGGCAGGCACCAAACCGCTGAGCCACCCAGGGATCCCCCTCCACTGTCTTTATTATATAAAAGTTATACATGCGTATACTTCAAAGCCAAAAAGTTCTTTTTCTTTTTTTTTTTTATATTTTTTTAAATTTTTATTTATTTATGATAGTCACAGAGAGAGAGAGAGAGAGGCAGAGACACAGGCAGAGGGAGAAGCAGGCTCCATGCACCGGGAGCCCGACATGGGATTTGATCCCGGGTCTCTAGGATCGCGCCCTGGGCCAAAGGCAGGCACCAAACCGCTGCGCCACCCAGGGATCCCAAAGCCAAAAAGTTCTATACAACTTATAAAAAACTGCATTCTCTAGCCTGCCTGACTACTCTTTTCTCAGAGATAACTACTTCTAGCTCTTCAGAGCATCTTTTGGTATTTATCTCCATATTTCTTAATAATGTTCTTCTATTGCTACTTGTTTTCTCAGGTTCACCCACTGTCTACCAACCTCTACCTCTCCATCCCAACGACACACGTGCCGTCTTTTTTCTCCAAACCTCCCATTTAGTTTTACTTTATTTTTTGTTAACTGAATATTCAGTTTAAGTTATGAGAGTGAATGTTCTGGTGACTTTTTTTTCTCTGATCGCTTTTCCTTTTCTACTCACGTTACTTTTTCTCAAGTTAATCTTCCTCCTTTGAGGTTAGTGTTCTCTGTATTATTTATTACTACTTGTTAGTGCACAAACTGCTGATTCTCTGTGTCTCTCAAACACCAAGGAGGACATGATTTTTTTTGCCCTGAACACAGGCAAGTATGGTCTTGCCATTTACTGAAATGGGGAAGATCGGTGGAGCAGGCTTGGGGTAGGGAAGATCAGGAGTTCAGTTCCGAACATATTAATTTTGAACTGTCTGTAAGCTATCCAAGTGTCAGCCATACAATTGGACCAGCAGTTCCGGAGTTGAGGAGAAAGTCTGGCAATATAGTATTGGGGAATTATTTAGGCAGTGATGCTGGATGGAATCAGAAAGGTGTGCAAACAGATGAGAAGAGGGCCCAGGACTGAACCCCAAGGCTCTCTGAACCTTGAAAATTCAGGAAGTTAGAAACTGGGTTTCAACCAGAATGCCAGCCATAGCTTATCTCTCCAGATTTCAACTAAAAACCTGGACAAAATACAAATGCAATTATCTGAGTCCTCCAAAAAGTAAATAGTGGCAGACAGGCTGGGTGGGGAAGTTATACCTGAAGAGCGACCGGTAAGGTGGTAGTGACTTTCCTGGGACTTTTCCCTTTTTATCTCCCAGGGGTAATGTGAGTGAGATAATGAATCAAAGACAGTAGAAACTCGGAGAGCAGTCCATCTTGTGAGAGGACCAAGAAAAAGACCCCAGAGAATGTGATTTCTTTTTCTTTTTCCTTCTCTCCCAGTTCTGCCCAGAAGCCAGACCTAACTCTAATTGGAGATCTGCACTCCCAGGCAGTGGGAACCAGGAAAAGGTACCGTTCCTTGCAAGGTGTGGTGGAGGATCCCCCTGTTATTTTCTCCCTTGCTGCTTTGTCCATAGTGTAGGCCCATTTGTTCAGAATGGCACAATTACACAGGATGTTAAATTTGCAAGAAAACCCCAGCTATCTGGCCACAGGTAATTCGAAAAGGGAGTCAGAGTGGGGAGGAAAGGAGGAGACAACTGGAGAAGGGAATTCCCTTTCTGTGACTATTTCCAGCCTCACCCTACAGAGCTGAGCATAAGGGAACAACCCGAAGAAGCAAAGCAAATGCTTTGAGAAATGGGACTACAGCGTAAACCCCTAGGAAGTCCCAGAGTACTCCTGAGTTGCTCACACAAGGGGCAGATAAATATAAAAAGACTCTTAAAAACCAGCACTAAAAAAGCAGGCAACCTGGTAAAAAAAGGGATAAATTATTAGAACAGGCATTTTATCAAAGAACACAAACAGATGGCAAATAAGCACACGAAAAGATGCTCAAGATCGTACATTCGTCACTGGTTACATGAAAATAAAGAACACAGTAAGTTACTACTATACACCTAGTAAGAAGAGCTAAAATTTTTCAAAAGTTATAATTCAAGGACTGGCAAGTATGCAGAGAAACTGGAATTTTTATTGTACTGCTGGTAGGAATGCAAAATGGTCCAGTTATTTTGGAAAATAGTTTGGCAATTTCTTATAAAGCTAAAGGTATACCTACTATATCGCTCAGCAATCTCTCCCATAGGTATTTACCCAAATGAAATGAAAACATCAGTTAAATGAAGTTCACACAAAAACGTTAATGCAAATGTTTCCAGCACATTTATTCATAGGGAGCTTCAAACGGGGAGCAACCCAAATGCAACGGATAAACTGTGGTATGCCCTGGGAACACCACTCGGCAAGAAAAAGGGACGAACTACTGATAATCATAACATACATGGATCCCAGATGCATTACACTAAGTGAAAGCAGACGGACCTAAGGGCCACGCACTCTATGATTCTATTTATATGACATTCTGGAAAAGACAAGACTAGGCAGATGGCAAACAGGTCAGTCTTCGTCAGTGGTTATTAATCAGGGAAGGGTTTAATTCCAAAGGGACTATAGAATTTGATATTTTGGGGGCAAAGGCTGATGAAGTTATTTATCTTGATTATTGTAATGCCTTCCTATTGCTGCTGTAACAAATTACTCACACATTTGTGGCTAGCACCCCCACCCTCACCTCATCTCAGCCTCCCCTGTCAACCTATTACTCTTGTGGTATTGGTCATACAACTCTCGCTGCACTTTTTTCAAAAGTCACAGAGCTTCACACCAACAGTGAATTTGGCTGTATGTAAATGTTAAAACTGGGTCTAGAAAACGGGGAACCAGCAGAGGAGACTGAGAAGAAATTACCAGGAAGGTGAGAAGGAGCCAAACGTTCGTGGTGCCCTGGAAGCCAGGTAAAGAAAGTGCATTAGGGAGGGCATGAACTCGGATGTGATTGCTGAGATCCAGCATGGGGAGGGGTGCGTACTGAGCAACATGGAAGCCTCCAGTCAACTACTTGACAGCAGGAGTTTCTGGGGAGCAGTGGAAGCAAAAGCCAAGAGAGGTGTGTGGGTTCAAGAGAGAACTGAAGAAATAAAGACAGTTAACAAAGACCAGTGCCACTCAAGTAGCCAGTCCTTGAACCATTACCGGAGAGTTACTGGTCCTGTAGGAGATCAGGAGAACACACAGGGTTTAAACTAACAACCTGGACACCTGGGGGGCTCAGGGGTTGAGCATCTGCCTTCCGCTCAGGGGGTGACCCCAGGGTCCTGGGGTGGAGCCTCATGTCCCTCCAGCTCTCTGCTCAGTGCGGAGTCTGCTTCTCTCCCTCTGCTCCACGTCCCCGCCCCCCCCCCCCCCCAGTTCAATCTCTCGCAAATAAAATCTTTTTTAAAAAGCAAATGAAATAAACCTTCCCTCGTGTAACTTTTCACATATGAATATTTTTGTAGGAAAGATGATTGGGGTCAAAATTATTGGGTCAAGTTACCACTAAGAATGCTTTTCCCCATATTTGCCCATTATTGGTATATCCATTTGTGCACACTCCTGCCAAGATTGGATATAAACAATCTCTATTCTTGTTACTCTGGCTTGCAAATATACCATTTATTTTTTAAATTTAAATTAACATATAATGTATTATCAGTTTCAGAGGTGGAGGTCAGTGATTCATGAGTCTTATATAACACCCAGGGCTCGTAACATCACGCGCCCTCTTTTTTTTTTTTTAATTTTTATTTATTTATGATAGTCACACAGAGAGAGAGAGAGACACAGGCAGAGGGAGAAACAGGCTCCATGCACCGGGAGCCTGACGTGGGATTCGATCCAGGGTCTCCCGGATCGCGCTCTGGGCCAAAGGCAGGCGCCAAACCACTGAGCCACCCAGGGATCCCTCACGCACCCTCCTTAATGCCCATCACCCAGTTACCCCATCCCCCACCGGCTCCCCTCCAGTGACCCTCAGTCTGTTTCCTCTGGTTAAGAGTCTCTTACGGTGGTTTGTCTTCTATTTCCCTGATCGGTGGACTGTTTTTTCACATGATTTTTGGGCACTATGCTTCATCTGTGAGCTGCATGTTCTTTGCTTTGCCTTTTAAAATCTTAAATGTAGGGGTGCCTGGGTGGCTCAGTTCAGTCAAGCGACCTATCCTTGGTTTTGGCTTAGGTCCTAATCTCAGGGTCCTTAGATCAAGCCCCCCGCCCTCATCGAGTCCCCCCACTTTGGGCTCTACACTCAGTGTAGAGTCTGCTTGTCCCTCTCCCTCTGCTCCTTCCCCCACTCTCAAATAAATAATTTAAAAATCTTAAATATAATATTTGTTTTAAAAATATTTTTTTATTTATTCGTGAGAGACACAGAGAGAGAGGCAGAGACACAGGCAGAGGGAGATGCAAGCTCCATGCAGGGAGCCTGATGAGGGACTCGATCCCGGATCCTGGGATCACGCCCTGGGCTGAGGGCAGACACTCAACTGACGAGCCACCCAGGCGCTCCTAAATGTAATACCTGAATAGGTTATAAAAGCCAAGTTTCAGGGATCCCTGGTGGCGCAGCGGTTTAGCGCCTGCCTTTGGCCCAGGGCGCATCCTGGAGACCCAGGATCGAATCCCATGTTGGGCTCCCGGTGCATGGAGCCTGCTTTCTCCCTCTGCCTATGTCTCTGCCTTTCTCTCTCTCTCTCTCTCTGTGATTTCATATAATTAAAAATTAAAAAAAAAGCCAAGTTTCAAAATTCGAAAGGTAAAAAGGGATTGTACAATGAAATCTCGCTCCCACTCATCTCCTAGCTGCCCAGTTTCGCCCACCACAGGTGGCAGAGGTGGACTGTGAGTTCCAACTTCTAAGTCACATGGCTGGTCTTTGCAGGCAACCGGCTCCTATCTTTAGGGGATTCCAAAGTCACCTCAATAACAAACTCAAGTACCCCTGAAAGGGGCTTGTTATGAACAAGACACTCCTTTCACTTTTGCAGCTCTCCAACTATTTAGAAACCCACTGAACGACCAGCAGAAGATGTTCCTAGTGCTCTTAGGAAATTTCAAGGCTTTTAGAAGCTCTATGCCAAATAAATACTTCCTTTTATAAATCACAAATTGCAGACAGTGACGTTAATTGTAAATATTTTTATTTTTTTATTTTTATTTTTTTTAAATTTTTATTTATTTATGATAGTCCCAGAGAGAGAGAGAGAGAGGGGGGGGGGGCAGAGACACAGGCAGAGGGAGAAGCAGGCTCCATGCACCGGGAGCCAAATGTGGGATTCGATCCTGGGTCTCCAGGATCGTGCCCTGGGCCAAAGGCAGGTGCCAAACCGCTGCGCCACCCAGGGATCCCTGTAAATATTTTTTAACCCAGTTTTCTATTTGTCTTTTAATTTTTGGTATATGCATCTCATAACCATTTTTGCCAAGGGGAAATTTAAATTTTTATGTAGTTAAATATATCAGGTTTTTCCTTTGTGGCTTCTGCACCAGTCTTAGAAAAAGTTACTTTATTCTGAAATGATTTTAAAAACCTCTCCATATATTTTATAGAACTTTTATAGTTTATTTTAAACAGTGAAATCCTTTGAATCAGCTAGAATTTATTAGATATGAATTTTAAGGTGGAGATCTAATAATCTGTTAACCTAAAGAAAGAGGTAAACTGAAGCAAGCTCAATTATCAGAAATTGAGTCTCTTCTTGGAATAGCAGATGGAGTTGCAATTCAGGAAATGCATGCTCTAGGGGATCCCTGGGTGGCCAGTGGTTTAGCACCTGCCTTTGGCCCAGGGCGTGATCCTGGAGTCCCAGGATCGAGTCCCACATCGGCCCTCCCCGCATGGAGCCTGCTTTCTCTCCCTGTGTCTCTGCCTCGGTCTCTCATGAATATAAATAAATCAAAATCTTAATAAAAAAAAAAAAAAAAAAAGGAAATGCCTATGCTCTAGCAAGCTACAGGTGAATTTGTTAAGGATTTGGGGGCGGGCGTATTCATGGGCAAGGAGTAGGGGTGTGCGTCCAAGCTAGAGTTCAAACTAAGTTCATTGGCATAAGGATGGGGAGAGATTCTTGGTGGATGTTCATTGGTCAGGAGCTAAGTCTATCCTCTGTAAATCAGGCATTTATGGAAAACCAGTCTCAGTTCTTAAGTTCCTCATGTTCTTCAAAGGCACGTGAGGTTTCATCTATTTCATGTCTTCCAGTTTCATTTTAGATGGAAATCCTTCCACAAACCTATTTTTTCCCTTAATGGTTTTCCTAGTTGTGTTTCAAACTATTTACTGAATGAACTAACTTTTTGGTGGTGATTATTAGTGTCACCTTTATATCCTAAACTCCCATCTACACTTTAGTCTGTTTCTACATTTCTTTTTTGATACACTGATTATTTGCAGACAGTATCTCACTGTTTTAATTTATACTGTTATAATATCTCTGATATCTTAGCACTAGTCCTCATAGATAGCTTAACCAAGGGAGAACTGTCATGTTTACAATGTCAAGTCTCTGAGGATGTGTCAAGCCTTTTTTTTTTTTTTTTTTTTTAAGATTTTATTTATGAGAGAGAGAGCAGAGAGAACAGCATAAGTGGCAGTGGGGGGTGGGTGGTAGATAGGGAGAAGCAGGCTCCCTGCTGAATGTGGAGCTGAAAGTGGGGGGCCTCACAAGGAGGGTGGATCGATCGGGTGGGAGGAGGCTTAATTTCACACCTTGAGATCACAACCTGATCTGAAGGAGATGCTTAACCAACTGAGCCACCCAGGTGTGCCTGTATCATGCCTTTTTCATGTCTTATATCTTTTAGTAATGTTTTCAAGTTTTCTTCAAAAAAAAAATCTGGATATTTATATCTTTTTTTTGTGGTTATTATTATAAATGGGGCCTTTTTTGAATTGCAACTCCTAGTCAGTAGTTGCTTATAAAAAGCAACTAGACTTTTACATATAATTTCGCTCCCAGCCACCTTTTGAATTGTCTTATTTCTGTATATTTTGTAATAGCTTTCCCAATAGGTCCTTGGAGTTTTTCTGTATCTGTCAATCATATTATCTGCAAAAGTGGTAATTTTTATCACTTTCCTTTTCAAATTTATAGTTCTATGTATTCTTTTTCTTACATACATATTTTGTTAGAACCTCCAGAATAAGAAGTGTTGATGTTCTTATTTCTGATGTTACTCCACACGTCTATTTCCTGCTTTGTTTTCTGTTGCATTCTTTTCAAATGAAAATCTTATGTAGGATAATTATTTATCTTTTCTTTTAAATCTTTGCTATATCTGAAAATTTTTTTAAATTTATTTTTATTTTATTTATTTATGATAGTCACACAGAGAGAGAGATAGAGAGAGAGAGAGGCAGAGACATAGGCAGAGGGAGAAGCAGCCTTCAGGCAGGGAGCCCGACGTGGGATTCGATCCCAGGTCTCCAGGATGGCGCCCCAGGCCAAAGGTAGGCGCCAACCGCTGTGCCACACAGGGATCCCTATATCTGAAATTGATAGGATGACATTCTAGTCAGGAGAGAGAAACAAAGTGAATGAGTAAATTATGTAATATTTAGAGGTAGTACACTGGAAACCTAACTCAAACAGGGTGCAGGGGAAGAAAAAATTTCCCTCTTTCCCTCCTGGATTCCTTGGCTGGTCTACTATAAAATAGACCTAAGAAATTAGGGACAAGAGAAAAACTAATTTAATTTCATACATACAAGAGCGCAATTAAAAGGGTGACTCAAAGAAGTGACCAAAGCAGGACGCCCTTTAAAACCTTTTAGACAAAAGAACAATCCATTTATATAAACATTAACAAGACCAAAGGGTTTGGCTTGGGGGGTCAGTGAATAGGTAAAGAAGTAAAACAGGGGTTTGTTTATATAGTCTCTAGCCCTAAATCCCATCTCTGGTCATATGGATGTCTTCTAACCTCCTAGTACAGGGAGACACCCTTCACCGTGGGAGATTTATAATCTCCTTTCAGAGGGACAGAGAAGGGCCAGTGTTCTTGCATTTGCTGTGTTTGTTTCTCAAGAATCTTTATTTCAAAATATTCAGTAAGCCAAAGTGGCATACTTTGGGGTAAAAGAGTATAAACCCCTATAAGGGTAAGGGGCTAGAAAGTGCTGAGTGTGGGAAAGGCTGTAATTTTAAATAGTGGGCCAGAGCAGGCCTCACTGAGAAAGTAACACTAACGAAGACTTGAAGGATGAAGGGTATATGGGAATTAATCATTCCAAGTAGACAGAACAGCAACTGCAAGGGTTTGAGGTGGGGATGGACTTCACAATAGAAAAACCACAATATAACTGAAACAGAGTACATAAAGGAAGAGTAGGAAGAGATGAGTTAAGAAGGGTGGGAGGAGGAGCAGATTTTCTAGAGCCCTGGACGTCACCGTCAGGCTTTGGTTTACTGAGATAGGGAACCATTAAACCATTAGAGTAACATGATCTGATGGATTATTTTAGAAGAATCTCTTTGCTACTGTATTAAATACCGATGTTTGGGAGTGTGGGGGGAGGGGATTGTGGACGGTTAGAAGCTAAAACACCACTTTAAGAGACTATTACAAAAATCCATGTAAAGATGGATGGATTCTGGATCTGTTTTAAAGGAAAAGCCAGCAGGATTTGCTGAGAGACTGTGGGATGTCAGGGGTGAGAGGAACATCACTGTGGAGAGACAGAGAAGGCTGTGAAGGACATCCCAGCTTTGGATAGTTATGTTTGTGAGATGCCTTGGACATTAATTAGAGCTCTAGATGAGGCAGCTAGGGTATATGAGTCTAGAGTTCAAGAAGGTACACATTTGGGAGTTGCCGCTTGTAGACTGTACTAAAGCCACAAGATTACCAAGAGAGTGAGTACTGATGGAGAAGAAAGAGACCCAGGGATTGAGCTGTGGTGTACAATAAGAAAAGGAACCTGCAAAGGACACAGAACAAGAAGCAATGAGTTTGGAAAACAAGCACGAGTTTTGCTGTGTCCTTGAAAGCCAAAATGAAGAAGATGAATCCTGGAAGAGTGCTCAGCTGAGTCTACTCCTGCTGATGGGCTTAGGAAGAGGAGACCTATGCATCCATTCCTAGCTCAAGCCACACAGAAGGGTGTTCTTGGTAACCTTGAGAACAGTTTCAGTGTAGTAATAGGGTGAAAAGTGAGACTGGATTAAAAATGCAGAGAGAATTAGAGACAAGCCTTCCTTGGTTTACAATGAAGCTATTTTCCTTATGGAACCTAGGGCATGTTTAGAGATTTTTGTGATTTGTGATTGTCATTTATTTAATGTCTGTTTCCTTAAAAATGTAAGACCTATGAAACCATCTCTGATCAAGTTGTGAAGTCCCTAAAGTAAGTCTTTCTGTAAAAAAGGATGGGGAAAGAACATAAAGTTCATTCATTTGCCATTTGGTTTTCTGGATGGTGCAGTACACAGAAGTTAAAATTTCTCCGTAGTCATATTAATGTAAGAATGCTCCATGAGGTCTAATTTACAGAAGAATAATCAAACTTATCAAACCCAATGGTCGGTTTTCCCTTGTCTGTGTTCACTTTGATCTTCCTTCCCTCTACTCCCACCTCCCACACCCATCATTAGAATGTAGACTCCCACAAGAACAGGAACCTTCACTGTCTTATTGATTTCCTGAACTCCCAGGACCTAGAATACGCTCTGGGCACAATGGTCAGTTCTCAATGAAATGCTAAGTGTTCAATGAAATGAAACACATGGTATGGGAGACATTTTTGGCTGTAACAGCTGGGGGTGCGCAGGGGCATCCAAGAGCCAGAAATACCAATTAAGCTTCCTAAAATTCACAGGACAGCTCCTCACAGCAAAGATAATCCAACCTGAAATGTCCATAGTGCCAATGGTTGGGGAATGCTGCCTTAGAGCAAAAAGAAGTTGCTTGATTCACTTATGACTTGGGTTTGAGTCCTGGAAGAAGAGCAGAGCCCGCAGGCAGAAACCTGGGTATATTAAATTCACTCACGCACACACTGCTGGCTCTCACTACAAGAATGCATCAGGCGTGGCTTTTAGAGATTCAATTTTGTGAACTCAAAGCAATGAAAGATTTCCAAGAAACATAAACTGAGGACTATCCTTATATCGAAAGGGATATTATATTTAAGAAAAGAATATCCCAGTAGAATAATAAGAAAAAGACCTGATCTATACACATCACAAAAGACATATAAAAGGCCAAGGAATATGGAGGAAAATGCTCAACTTCATTAATATTTAAGGAAAATGCAATGTGGCAACAATGATGTATTTTTTAATCAGATGGGCTAGAACTTGAACAGACTGATAACAGCCACAACGGGTGAGAGTAGGGGGACGATAAGCACTGTTGGTACAAGTCCTTGGTAGCAGGATTTCAAATTATGTTTCCTCCTTATGTTTTTCAATATTGCTCTTTTTAAAAAGGGAGCTTTAACTTGGGTTAAGTCCACAATGCTATTGTCCATCTGAAACAAAATCCTCCATTATAGAAAGTATATGTATTCCATGTATATACATAGATACTCTCTTAAAAAAATAGATTTATTTATCTATTAGAGAGGAGAGAGGGGCAGGGGCAGAGGGAGAAGCAGGCTCCCCACTGAGCAGGGAGCCGGCTGCAGGGCTCCATCCTAGGACCGCGGGATCATAAACCTGAGCTGAAGGCAGACGCTTAGCCGACTGAGCCCCCCAGGCGCCCCCCACACACATACTCTCAAAAAAATGTAGCTATACCTCCTAGTTCAGGGCCAAATCTTTCTGCACGGAGCCTTCCTCCACATTGTACTATAATCTGATCCTCTTGAAAATAACACTGACCCTGTCACTTCCTTGCTTGGCACTCGCCCGGTGGACCATGTTTCAGGGCAGGGCCCCTCAGCGAGACCGCATGGGGCCCCCTCCCCAACCGGACGGTCTTCTGTCCCCATGTCCTCCCTCACACTTTGGGTTCAACTTTACTACCTAGTGCGCTCCTGGCCTTTGTCCCTGCTTATCTTTACTCCTTAGCCTGCCCAGAACCCCCACAGCCCCTTCCATTGGGGAGGGCACCCTGACCCAAAGTGCCTAAGGCCCCGGGCTTCCAGCCGTTATTTCACCCAGCGTGGAGCTTAGCCATCCTAGTGCTCTTCCTCCGTCCACACCAGGGTCTCCTTAGTTTTTGTATCTGCTGTGCTTGCTCACCGAGAGCCTGGTGAATAGAATGCTTGACATTTAAAGTGCTTTGCTCATGACCCGGTCTTCCTAGTTCTGATACTTCGTTATCACTTTTCTTATTGTTTGATATGTGCATTATTGACTTTGGAAAAGTTTGTGGTCATACAGACACCATACATCAGAATCTGAGTATCCTAACTTTATAAACTCTTTCCGTAAACCAAAGTTCATCCTATAAACCTTAGAAAGCTGACTATAGATCCTAACTGAGTTTATTTTTTAAAAGATTTTATTTATTCATGAGAGACAGAGAGAGAGAGGGAGAGAGACAGGCAGAGGGAGAAGCAGGCTCCCCGCAGGAAGCCCAAGGCAGACGTTCAACCACTGAGCCCCCGAAGTGTCCCTCAACTGAATTTAAAACTAAGTAAGAATCATCTACCACTGGTGTTTTCCTTTGAAAAGGAACATAGCTAAAGGCTATTGGGAGGACTGGGCCCTCAGAGGGTGTTCCCCCTGCCTCTGTCCTTGGAGGCTGTGTTCAGCTCCCTATGGTCACCGGGGGAGCTGAGGACACGCAATTGGGAGAGCGATGTGCCCTGGGGGCTCTGGACCGCACATGTGACAGGACCCAGTACAGGCCGCTATAGAGATCTGCCCGCCTGCAAGCCACTCCACACAGGCCCTGGCTCGAGGTTCCCGTGTGTATTAGGCCTGCGGCCTATAGGCCTGGGGGTCTGGCCCTTTCTCGGGTCTGCCCCATCCCTCCAGGTACGAGGGCCAGTTTGAGATGACGCCCAGAAAGCTCCTGCGGAGGCCGCAGATGCAGTTTATAGCCTCTTCCACAACACAGAGACAGATTTCCAGAGAAGGCAATGGTTTTGAGATAATACTTAGTAAAAGGAAGGTGAGGGGGAGGAAAAAAAAAAAAAAAGAAGAAGAGGGGAGGATAAGTCAGAAACTTGAATACAATCTGAATTTTAAAAATACAATTTTGTGTTTAATTTGTGAGTGTCATCATTTTGGGGCCTCAAGGGGATTGTCTGCGGGCGACACGCCATCACTTTTACCTTAGAAGACAAAATGTAGAAGGTCCCAAAGATCTGAAGGTAACTGGTGTTCGCCCTCCTAAGGACCTGGATGTGACCGAATGACTGCACCCCCTGAGAAATACCTGTGTATACCTAGGGTTTTCAGATGAGATCTTGATTATTCAGTTAATGACCCACATACATAATCACAAATGTCCCCTCCCTCCGCTCCTATGAAGCTTCCTAGGGCAGTATATAGAGGTGCTAACGCAAATGGATAAAGGGGCAGACTGGGAAAACCGAGGAAATGATGCCCTTTACTTACAAAAATGCTTCATTCCACCTGGAGAATTAGATATAATTAGTATCTATATAAGTTTATATGACAATTTATTCTCATAATTTGAAAGTATACTCCAAGGGGGGACTGGCTGGCTCGGCTGGAAGGGTGCGTGACTCTTGATCCCTGGGTCAAGTTCGAGCCCCACATTGGGCAATAGAGATTACTTAATAAATAAAGTAATAAAGTAGAATTTTCCTTTTTAGACCCTCTTAGAGCCACTGAACCTACCTTTCTTGATCTAATCAAGGGATAGTCAATACTGAAGCACATGGCAACTCCTTGAAGAAGGATTAAAATAAAGGGAAAGAAAAAAAAAAAAAGGGAAAGTTCTCAGGTTTTCTCTCGGGTATTTCTGTTGCCAATGGAAGGTGCTGCTGATACAACGGGCAGCATTGGTCAGTCTGACCCTGGTCCGAGCGATCTTGATTCTCTTATTTGTGGAGAATGAAAAGCTGTAGGTGTTTGCATAGTGAATCACCTAGTGAGACAGGCCCTATGGGGAGGAAATTCTTCATAAGAGCTACAGGGCCAAGCTGTAATCCCACAGCACACAAGCAGGTCGGGTACATGGTGAGGCTCCGCAGGGCAAAGAAAACATTATTTAACCACAAAAAATAATGACTCCTCCCATCAGTTTAAGAGTGGAAAGAACTTATTTGATCAAACCCTTGTTTAAAAACAGATGATCCTGTCAATCTCCTCATATAAGCAGCCAAGTCATTCCAGGGCTCTACGGCCTGCGGAAGCAGCACTGCTTGAGACCAGGCTTAATCATACCTCTGATCCTCGGATGAGCCAGACGTAAAGGACTTCAAAATGTGCAAAAAAGGAGACGTCCTCCCGGAGCATTGGAGCATCCAGGCTCTGTGAAGCCCTTTCAGGTGACCCACGAGTCCCACCTGCTCAACAGCCCACAAGGAGAACACAATTCAGGTTTCAAATAAGAACCATCAGTGGCATCCAGTGGCATCCGGCCCAAACTGCCACCCGCTGGGCCGGCTTGTCAGGTGGTCAGTGGGCCCCGCTCCCTCTGCAGCCGCTGGCCTGGCCAGGCCCTCATGCTCTACTGGGCGGAGAGTCCCCGGAGGAAGTGAACGTCAGCAAACCGCTTACTCAGCAGGGCGTTGTGTCGCTTCAGGTGGGCGATGACGTCTCCCTGCTTTTCGACGATGTCTTCCAGGCTTGAGACGGTCCTGCACAGAATCAACACGGTGACGGGTGGCACCTGCCAACCAGTGCTCAGTAGTCTCTGCAAAGGGGTTCCTCCCAGCTTGCAGAGCACTGCGCTGTATTTGGGACCTTCTCCTTGACGTCGTAAGCCAAGGGAAATACTCCAAAATGAGATCCTTTCGTTAGACTTTGTTTTATCACAGTTGAATGGGAGTAAGCAAGTCAAACTGAATTCTAAAGGCACATCTGCACAACTATAAACGAGCAGTGGAATGTTTTCTAGATTTCCGGGGGCGGGGTGGGGAGCCCTACAATTCTTTTTTTCTAGTCTTTCATTCCTCCCCCCCCCCCCACTCAACGCTTACCTGAATCCAGTCTCCGAGGTGATATTGCTGGGGTAAGCATAGATTTTTCCTCTTCAAGTACATCCGGCTGTGGTTTGGCTTTATTAAATTTTCGAATTTTCACTAAAATAATAAAGTCATCATTGTCAGGTTATCTAATCACGAAAAACATTTTTTTGCTCCCGTTTATTCAAATTACATTAATTGGCCATGCTTTTCAAGTAAGTTAATATGGACAAAAATGCTTCATAAGGTGAATACACAGGTTTGTTTATGGATTTACTCAAACCTTTGAAAGTCTATGTGCCAGGCCTGTACTAAACACTGGGAATCCGGACAGTATCATTGTTGATAATAATAACAGCTATGAATTTTTTTGGGTGAATTTAAAACACAGAAGGCACAGGTGAACTATTGTGTATGGATTGCCTCATTCAGTTCTCAGAACTACCCCCTGAAGTGGATGCCCTTATCGCTCCGGCTTTATAAAATAAAATGAAGCCCAGGAAAGTTAAGTAAGTAGCCACATTTCTTTTTTTTCTTTTTTTCCTCTTTCTTTTTCTTTCTTTCTTTCTTTTTCTTCTTTCTTTTCTTTCTTTTCTTTTCTTTTCTTTCTTTCTTTTTTCTTTCTTTCTTTTCTCTTCTTTCCTTTCTTTTCTTTTTCTTTTTTCTTTCTCTCTTTCTTTTTTCCCCTTTTTCCTTCCCTCCCCCTTTCCCCCCCTTCTTTTTCCCTTCCTTCCCCCTTTCTCCCTCTTCTTCTTTCTTTCTCTCTCTTTCTTTCTTTTCTCTTTTCTCTCTTTCTTCTCTCTTTCTCTTTCTTTCTTCTTTCTTGATTTTATTTACTCATCCATGAGACACACAGGCAGAGGGAGAAACAGGCTCCCTGCAAGGAGCCCAATATGGAACTCGACCCTGGACCCCAGGGTCATGCCCTGAGCCAAAGGCAGATGCAGCTGCTGAGCCACCCAGGCATCCCAGTAGCCAAGATTCTAATCCAGGAATCAGGACTTTGAAACCTCCAATGTTGACGCTACCCTATAAAAAGAGCGACTAGTCCAGGGTAAAATACAGATGATACGTCTACAATTCAAGACAGTATGAAAAGAACCAAAATCAAAGCTTGTACAAGGAGCTGTGACATCTTGGAAAGCAGCCCCTTAACTCAGTAGGAGTGAGAAGGGAGGGCAGGTCATGGAGGAGGAGGATGGTAGGGCTTGAGTCCAGCCTTGAGGGAAACGTGAGAACTAACCGCACAGACTAGGGAGGTAGAGAGGAAGGGTGTTTTTAGTGTGAGAAGAGCCTGAGCAAATACTTAGGACCTCGAGAAGGTGTGTGTGTGTGCATAGGGTGGAAAGGTAGGCAGGGAAGACCTGAGGGACTGGTGCCACGCCGAAGCACTGAGGTTTAGTCCCGAGAGTAAATGGGAGTCACCGAAAGGAGCTCACCACCCCTCACCACCAAGGGCAGGGATGAGTAGGGCCAGCTCACGGAAAGTCTTTTATTTCAGATTTTTCCTCCCTAGACGTTTAGAAAACTCTGAACGGGTAAGTTGTTCACGATCAAGAGTTACCTATGAATTACACTGAAGAGAAGGAATACGGATTAAGAAGACAGAGGAAGGGAGGCGAGTAGTGTGCCTACTGGACTCAACCCCGCGGGATGTGATGAGCATGGCCGTGGCAGGGACAGAGGAGAGGAGATGGATGGGGAGGCAGGCCAACTGATGGGAGATATAGGGTGGAAGGAAGAGCCTGGGACGGCAAAAAGGTCTCTGAGTTAGCAAGAGGTGGGGCTGGCACGGCTGGCTGAGATGGGGAGGATGGACAGGATGGTGGAAGGTTTGGAAGAAGAGAAAGGTGTTCCGGTCACTTCTGTCTTGCTGGTGGCCTGAACACTTGGATGGAAAGTATCACTTAGCAGGTGAACATAAAGCTTAGGGTGGCTCTGCTCACCTGGGAGCTGCCCACGAGGGCGCAGATGGTCATTTTTAGTAGCAGAATGAGAAAGGACGAGGGGACGCAGAAACCCACCAGTAATAAAGAGGTGGGGAACCATCTGCTAAAAGGGAATGAAGGGGGATCCCTGGGTGGCTCAGCAGTTTGGCGCCTGCCTTTGGCCCAGGGCGCGATCCTGGAGACCCGGGATCGAATCCCACGTCGGGCTCCCTGCATGGAGCCTGCTTCTCCCTCCTGTTTCTCTGCCTCTATGTCTATCATGAATAAATAAATCTTTAAAATAAATAAATAAAAGGGAATGAAAATCAATCTCTACAGTGGTAGGAGGAGAACCAGGAAAGCGCCATCAAGGCCCCGCGCCAGGAAGCTGACAACCCACAGAGGACCCCGGTGCGGCCGTTCAGAGGCCACCGACGAGCTGGGCGGTTTGTGGGGATACATGATGCAACGGACCGAACCGCGCTCCCCCAAAGTGACACGTGCCAGCCCTCGCCCCCAATGTGACTGACTGGGACCAGGGCTTTTAGTGAGGTAACTAGTGTCACAAGAAGCGACAAGGGTGGGGCCCTGATGTGATGGGAGAGGCCAGGATGCGCTTGCACAGGCGAAGGTCCCGGGAGGATACAGCCAGAGGGATACAGCTCCAGAGGAGAGGCCTCGGGACCCTGGATGTGCGGCCTCGGGACCCTGGACATGCGGCCTCAGGACCCTGGACATGCGGCCTCTGGGATTCCGGGGCACCCGACCGGCAGGTGCGCCCACAGACCGCACGTCCGGATAGCCGTCCATGGCCCGGGCCCTGCCCCGCCTGGGTGAGGACTCTGGCACCTGCTGGGACAAGCCATCTCCGGAGAGGAGGCTCCATGGGGACAGGAGGCCAGGGCTGCGGTGGCGACTGCCAGCCCAGCACCACCGTGGCCACTGTCCGTGCAGCATGAGTGAGCTAGTGTGTGCCACGCGGGGGCTGAGGGGCCGGGCCGATCCCCGCTGCACAGGTGTTCAAAGCTCCACATGCCGTTCTTCCCTTTTGCACATCAGCTTTCCGGGTGATACGTGTCCCGCATTCGTCCATGTAAAGCGCAAGTGCCATGGTTCAGCATAGGACCGGGTTGTGCAACCACCTCCAGCCACTTTCAGAGCATCTTCTTTGTTCCAGGAAGTGAGCCGGCACCCACTGGCCGTCCTTCCCCATCTGCCCCCTGCGCCCTGGCTCCAGGCAACCCCCGTCTTACCTCCTGTCCCCACGCTGCCCGTTCTGGGTGTTTCACACAGTCCTCGTGAGGGCTGCTCGCCCGCAGCGCCCGTCTCCAAGGGCCATGCGTGTTGGGCACACAGCAGCACGTCACTCCGGGTACCCGCTCCTTTCGAGGACCGGATAACATTCTACCGTATGGACCCAGCACGTTGTGCTGATCTAGCCCTAATATATCCTAACACTAGACCGTTTCCACTTTGGCCATTATGGACACTTCTTTGAACAACTGTATGGTTTTGTGGAGATGCGGACGTTTCCGGTTGTCTTGGGTTTATATGCAGGAGTGCAATGGCTGAGTCACATGATACGCACCTTGTGTGGCACGGCCAGGCTCACCTATGATTCTAATGTGCACGCTCAGCTGACTCCTAGGCTCAAGAAGTTTAAGAAGAGGTTAAAAGTGAGAAATTTGGGAGATTTGTGCAGGGCCCGTTAGGAAGGACCGGGAAGAAGCAGGCCGTACGATGCCGTATGATGCCAAGAGACGTGGTGTGCACCCTGCCGAGATGCCCTTGCCTTCCGGGTACGGCAGGGATGTTGGAGACGAGGAGCTCCTCGTGGCTTCCCGTGGCCCAGACACACTTGAGGTGCTACGGCTCCGGGGTTAGGGGAGATGGACGGAGGCCTGGGGCTCCCTCCAGCGGGTCAGGGAGGGCCCGGAGCGAAGGCGGCTATGGGGCCCCGGGGCGGGCAGGAAACCGGGAAAGCCCGAGGCCCAGAGCAAGAGGGGTACGTTTCCAGGAGGTCAGTCGTGTCAGATGCCATCTGGGGAAGATGAAGGCCGAGAATCGACCGACTCGTGATGGCCGCCGGTGAATGGGAGTTTTCCTGTTCACATCCTAGCTGGCTCTCTCAAATGGCCTCCTTCGCATCAGAATTCCTGAACAAAGGAAGAAGCCTGGAACACACGTAAGCTTCTTGAAGTGGGGGACAGGAAATAACAGCTCTACGGCATTCAGGTGCAAGCCAGGGGACAGAACTAAGAGACGCATCACAGTCTGACACAATAAAAAGGCCTCTGTGGCCTTTAAAATAGATTCGATTGAACACATTCAGCATTTTCTCGATCAAAAGTCAGGCAATATCACCAATTCAAAGCACTCTTTCCATCGTAAGCCAAGAAAGCAGGCATGCTAGGACGTCAAAACACGGAAAAGGGCAGGTGCGCTTGGTCACCGCTTCCATTCTAGCCCGAATCTCTCACAGCTTCAGAGCAGTTGTACCGGCTGCTGGAAGGCTGATAACTGGGTGGCGTTAATTGCATCATCTTTTATTTACCCCCCCCCTTTTTTTTTTTTTTTTTTTTTTTAGAGATTTTACTTATCCATTTCAGAGGGTGGGGAGAGGGAGAGCGAGTGCGAGTTGGAGGAGGGGCAGAGGGAGAAGTGCCCCCCCCACCATGAGCAGCGAGCCCATGGGCTAGACCCAGGGCCCTGGCAGACAGGCAGACACCCAACTGACTGAGCCACCCAGGCATCCCTTTGGCTTACTTTTAAATGAACAGAGCTAATCGAATTTAGTAGGTCAAAACTGTTTCAAGTTTTATTTTCCTAGTTTTCCCCTGTAGAGGTAGTAAAGCAAATTAGTGCCCAACAAGAAGGGTCCATCTTGTTTTCTAGAGGTTAACTACTTAAAATGCAAATACGCTAGTCAAGGTCAGGTTATAATTAGTATATCAAAGAATCATGTCCTAAAGAATCACTTTCAATGTTATCAAAACTCATTATCTTTTCAAATCATTTCAGTATGGAGAAACATGAAAAGTCCATACATTGGGGCCCAAGCTTATATTTTCTACGACACTGAACAAAAGCAAACATTTGTCTCTAGAAGCTACTCCCTAAATCTCTCCTGTCAAAACCGCAATACATTTAAAGGCACATTATAGAATTTAAAAAGTTAAGCCTACTCTTAAGGATGTGGAGGTAAAACAGACATACTTCGATCTTCCAAAGAAATTCAATATTTGCGGCAACCCTAAGTTTATAAATTATATTATAAACCCTTCCTATGTAAACCGTCCATGTATTTTGAAAGTCGGAATTAGCAATTATCAGGTTTTCTTACAGTAGGGAAACATATTCACTTAAGATTTAATGGTGTTTTTATTCAGATATAAATTTTAATATTAATGAAATATGTTACTAAGTCTTCACATATAGAATAAAGCAATTTTTTTAAAAGACTATTTCTTTGACACACACACACACACAGAGAACAAGCATAAGTAGGGGGAGCAGCAAACAGAGATGGAGAAGCAGGCTCTGCACTGAGCAGGGAGCACGATGGGGATTGATCTTAGACCCTGGGATCTTGCCCTGAGCCCAAGGCAAATTCTTAAACTGACTGAGCCACCCAGGTGCCCCAATTTCCCCTTACACGGTCCTTGGAATGTTCCTAAGTCCTGCTACGTCATAGAGCATTCGATAGGTACTACAGAAAATACCATCACTACCAGAAGGCTTGCACCCTTTCTAATAAATAAAAGTAGGGGATCCCTGGGTGGCTCAGTGGTTTAGCGCCTGCCCTTGGCCCAGGGCGTGATCCTGGAGTCCCGGGGTCAAGTCCCATGTCGGGCTCCCGGTGCATGGAGCCTGCTTCTCCCTCTGCCTGTGTCTCTGCCTCTCTCTCTCCATGTCTATCATAAATAAATAAATCCTAAACAAACAAACAAACAAATAAATAAATGTAGTAGAGCTACCGTAAAATAACATGGTAAGTGAATGCTATATTCAGAGCTAAACTATCTCATTTACAGCATTTGACAGAAGTGTTGTAGAATGGAACTGATCTCAATCAACAAAGTAATTTAATATTCGTTTGTCACATGGTAGCAAGCTATTTCTTATATGCAGAAAAATTAACCTTTAAAACTAAAGTCTCGGCAGCCCAGGTGGCTCAGTGGTTTAGCGCAGCCTTCGGCCCAGGACGTGATCCTGAGACCCGGGATCGAGGCCCACGTCGGGCTCCCTGCATGGAGCCTGCTTCTCCCTCTGCCTGTGTCTCTCTGTCTCTCTCTCTCTCTCTGTCTCTGTGTCTCTCATGAATAAATAAATAAAATCTTAAAAAATAAATAAATCTTAAAAAAAAAAAAACCCAAAGTCTCATTCTTTTCTAGGAAGTTTAGTGGGTGATATACATTTTTTTTAAGTGAGGTACAGAATGCATCTCCATAATTTGGCTCATTGTTAGCTAATAGCTACAGAAAAGTTTATAAAGGTCAATCAATAATGTGACATTCACATTTATAAACTAGTTACCCCCATTCATATTCTAAATGCTCTTCTAGGGATCCCTGGGTGGCACAGCGGTTTAGCGCCTGCCTTTGGCCCAGGGTGCGATCCTGGAGACCCAGGATTGAATCCCACATCGGGCTCCCGGTGCATGGAGACTGCTTCTCCCTCTGCCTATGTCTCTGTCTCTCTCTCTCTCTCTCTGTGTGACTATCATAAATAAATAAAAAACAAAACAAAACAAAAAAAAAACTAAATGCTCTTCTATAGGCCTAAGGAGATGCACCAAAAAAAAAAAATCAGTAAAATGAAACATGAGTTGAGATCCACAGGACTTTATCTTTCATAAGTAGAGAAATGACTCTCTTTTAAAATGCATAGAGGAGATATTTTATTGTCACAAAATAACTGTTATGCAGCGGCAAAAAATTAGCTAGTATTTTGGACAGACGTACTATATGCCAATATTGCAGCAGGAATGAAATCTAGATTTTTCCAGGGCTTGAATTCTTTTCTGTCAAAAGTATCCCTCCATCTATTTTTCATGTTTACATATCTAAAGCTTACTTTATTATTTTTTTTAAAGATTATTTATCTTAGTGGTTGCAGGGGGAAGGGCAGAGGAAGAGGGAGAAAGAATCTTCAAGCCCACTCCCTGCTGAGCTGAGCGGGACCCCGATAGGGGCTCATCCAGGACTCTGAGATCAGAACCTGAGCTGAAATGAAAAGCTGGCCACTTAACCAACTGAGCCACTCAGGCGCCCCAGTAAAGCTTACTAGAATCTTACCACTGGGGTGCCTGGGGTGGCTCAGGTGATGACCCCAGGGCCCTGGGATAGGCCCACACTGGGCTCGGGGCTCAGCAGGGGGTCTGCTTCTCCCTCTGCCCCTCCCATTCTCTCTCTCAAATAATAAACCTTAAAAAAAAATTTTATGGGCAGCCTGGGTGGCTCAGCGGTTTAGGCACTGCCTTCAGCCCAGGGAGTGATCCTGAAAACCCGGGATTGAGTCCCATGTCAGGCTCCCTGTACGAGCCTGCTTCTCCCTCTACCTGGGTCTCTGCCCCTCCAGCCCCCTCTGTGTCCTCTCGTGAATTTAAAACAAAACAAAAAAAAATCTTAAAAAAATTTTTTATCACTGAGAGTTGAGACAGAGACAGAGAGAGACAAACAGACTGGCCCTCAGACAGCCCTAAATTTAGAAAATAAGTTCCTAAATGGTTTGTCTTAGAGCAAGTCTGGGCTAAATGCAGTTTGCATGCATTCTTTATTTACTTAATCTGTATTTCATCATTTCAAATTTAAGTGCCAGGCTTACATCTCAGTTGCCTTTGATAAACCAAACGTTTGTGGATCTTTTCATTTTGTTGTGTTTACTTTTCGGATACAAGGCGTCACTTGACAAAATTTGTTGACACAAATTCAGAAACAACTCACTGGTATTTTGGTGATTCTCACCTGTGGTAGATGAGCAGACAGGTCAGGGAACAGAGCAGTTCCAGGGCCAGGATGGCCAGGACGAGGTAAAGAATACAGCCGGGGCGGGGGCGCGGGGAAGGAGTGCTGCACGCTCAGCACCAGGAGGAGAGCCGTGCTGGCCTGCGGACGAGAGCGGAGAGGGCGCGCGGTCAGCGGCGGCCCACAGGTGCACGCCCCCCGCCCAGCGGAGCCCACAGCAGGTGCACGCCCCCCCCCCCCACATGAGCCCGCGGCAGTGCACGCCCCACCCATGTGAGCCCGCGGCAGGTGCACGCCCACCCCACATGAGCCCGAGGCAGGTGCACGTCCCCACGTGAGCCCGCGGCAGGTGCACGCCCCACCCCATGTGAGCCCGCGGCAGGTGCAACGCCCCACCCCACATGAGCCCGAGGCAGGTGCACGTCCCCCACGTGAAGCCCGCGGCAGGTGCACGCTCCCCAGCCCCTCCTCGCGGAGCCCGCGGCAGGTGCACGCCCCCCCCACAATGCCGAGCCCCCCCAGCGCAATCAGCCAAGGCCGCTCCTTGAGGACGAAGCCCACACGGCCCGCAGCTGACGATGCCCCACGAGACAATCACATAAGACGCCGGATTTTCTTAAAGAAATGATTGTTACTATTTTCTGTTTTATAAAATAATTGACGACGGCCTGGCGGCCAGGGACCGCGGCCCCGGCGCATGGACAGTGTCGGGTGCGGTGTCCCTGGGAACCCCGGTCCACACCCCCCCCGCCCCTGCCGCAACCCCCTGGAACCTGGGCCCGCCTGCGCCCAACCTCGGGTCCGCAGGGCGGCGTCACCCGGGTGGCCTGGCTCAGGTCTGCCCCGCGGGCTCCCGGCCCCCGCCCCAACCCCGAGGGCCCCGCGGCCTCCGAAGACCTCTGGCCTCCTTCCTCGGACTTGGGGGCAGCGGCACAGGAGGAAAGGAAGGGCCCGAGTGGGGCGGCTGGCGGGGCTGTGGGCTGCAAGGGCCGGGGGGACTGCCTGGAGGAGGCGGCGTCCACGAAGGGCCGACAGTGAACTGGGTCATAGCTGCGAGGGCCTGGGGGGCTGCCTGGAACCTGGCCACGGCTGCAAGGGCCCGGGGGCCGCCTGGAGGAGGCGGCGTCCACGACAGCCCCACAGGCATACCAGGCCACAGCCAGCTGCTGGCGGCCACCGCGGGTGTGGGACACAGTGTGACCCCCCCACAGCGGGTGGGCATCAGGACGGGGCTGGTCACCCCAGGACACCGCCCCAAGCCGCAGCCACGACGGTGCCAGGCGCCCAGGCCCCGCGACTCTCAGATGCGAGGCCCAGACCCCCGGGCGAGTGGAATCTCGGGGCGCATGGCCCCAGGTCCCTGATTCCCCGGGTCCTGGTCTGAGCGACATGAACGTGACACCATCTGGGCTGAAGTCGGGGTCCAGTTGCTCGTGACACGAGGGGTCCCGGGAGCTAGACCTCGGGCCTCGGGGACCCCAGCTCCAGGGTGGCCCGAACACCCAGCTTCCCCGCTCACAAGGCATCGAGGCCTTTAAGGTAAAAAGGGCGTTTCTGCATGTGCCCTTTGTGGGAGGAAAGGTTCCAGCCGGCACCTGCTGCCGCGGCCTAGTCGAGCTCCCCCGGGGCGGGGAAGGGGAGCCAGGCTCAAGATGCTCCCTCCTCTGCTGCAGCCGACCCCGCGGCCGCCCCACTGACAGCGCCCGGCCTTGAGCAGCCTGCCCCAAGCAGATGTATTAACAGCGCACAGAGAAAGAATAAACATTAAAATTCCATAGAGCCGTTTTTCTGGGGGGGGGGGGGATTAATTTGATTTCCAATCTGGTTTCAAAACGTCTGTTTATTCTGGACTCAAACCAAAAAAGAGGGTCTTTTAAAAAGGTAGAGATTTCTAGCACCACACGGCAAAATACCCGAAGAAGCTCAATGTAATTCCATCCAGCCTGTAAAATGTCTGTGACAACAGGGACAGCCCTCGGGGGGCTCGGTCAGTTACATGTCTGCCTGCCGCGGGCTCAGCTCAGGATCCCGGGGTCCTGGATCGCAGCCCTGCGTGCGGCCCCCCTGCTCATCAGGGGACTCTGCTTCTCCCCCTCCCCACGCCCCTGCTCGAGCTCTTTCTCACTCACTCTTCCTCAAATGAGCAAAATCTTCAAAAGTAAAAATAAAGGAAACGTTTGCAACGATGAACAAAAGAGGCACGAATGCAGCTAAGTCCCATATGGACTTGTCTGATCTCCGCCTTCATAAAGTTTTTTCAAGTTTTCCATTTTGCATAATGCACCTATTTTCTAACAGGCTCTGTCACCACAAGAAAAATACAGCATCTCATGAAAGTGAAGCAATTACGTCCTCTTACCCTACAAGTACCAAAGAGCAGCAGCTCTGCAGCTTCTCGTGATGAAGCAGGCTGCTCCCGTGAAAGGGCACGGGAGTCCGCGTTAGACACAGGGAGATTACGCGTGATGTGGGGACCAAAACGGAAGAAAAAATGATTAAATTTCCTTACTACTTACAGCCCATTGACAAGTCCTTGACACAGGCAGAGTGACCTCCCTCTAGGGACGCAGCTTGCCTCGATTGTTAATACTTTGCTGGCGGTGACGGGGTAGTCTTAGCCCGACGCCCAGGGGCCTGTAAAGCGACTTTAACAGGAAGGTTCCTTAGAGACTCCCTTAGGCTCTGGCCGCCAAGACAGATGCTGGCTACCGTCCCCCCAAGCACGTGGCCTGCCATATGCATCTGAGGGTCTCATGACCGAGTTTTTACTAAACAGCAATAAATGGACCTTTCTTCTTTCTTCTTTTTTTTTTTTTAAGATTTTACTTATTTATTCATGAGAGACCCCAGAGAGATAGCAGAGACACAGGCAGGGGGAGAAGCAGGCTCCATGCAGGGAGCCGATGCGGTACTCGATCCTGGGACCTGGGGTCACGCCCTGAGCTAAGGCAGAGGCTCAACCGCTGAGCCAGCCGGTGTCCAATAAAAGACCTTTCCTAACAATAGCCAGCCCCCTGCAGGGATCCTGGAAACCCGGCTTCCAAGATTCTTCAAGAAACTTCCGCTCTCCCTAACCCCTCCAACCCGAACGTACATAATGCCCATGGGGTCCGTCCCCCACTGCTTTAAATAAAACCACCTTTTTGCACCAAAGATGTCTCAAGAATTCTCAGCCGCAGCTCTGAACCCTAACGTCTTTCCTACAATCACACGGACCCCGTGTTCATAATGATGGGGGGCAGGTGGCAGACAATCCACCCCAAAATATGCTTTTCTTTCCCGCAAAAGGATTATTTTAAGCTGATTATTTTAAGCATGGTGAAGCTCTGAAAAGCTGAGTAGAAGTGAAAGAGATCTCTTTTGTAAGAGACATTGATGGGGGAAAACTACATTTTGTAAGCATGTCCCCTCTCTGTACCGGGGAGAGAAGGAGGACTTTAAATTTCCTAGAAACTATACCGACTGAGAATGCAGTAATCTGCACAACAATCTTACCCCTGTGGACAGTGCTTTTCCTGGCAGCCTCGCAAAACTCCTCCAACCTCCCCAACCCCGCCACCGTCTCCACTCTTTAACTGGAGGTGGTGTTTTAAGGTGGTGACTTGGCCCATTTTGAGAGTTGCTCAGTCTTCTTGGTTCTCTCCCATGCGCAGGCTAGTAAACTCCTGGTCGTTTTCCCTCTTGTGATACTGTCTTTTATTACAGTGTCCTTTTAATTATCACCAAAAATCTAACCTAGAAGGATAGAGGTACATTCTTTTCCCTCCCCTCCCCTATGATCACAAGCACAGATTGTCAAACGGAAAAATTAAGACTAAATATATTTATTAAAAAAAGCTTCAAGACATTAAGGTGATCCGAATTTTAGTGGCCACAACACACATCATTCTCACAAAAACTGAGAGCATATATTTGATTATAAGTCAACCGTCACGTTGCTTTCTGCTGGAATTTCTGCCGCGCAAGCAAGCCACAGACAGACAAGCTGAGCCAGACTCACCAGTGGAGTGGATCAGCAGCGTGAGTCCTTTCAGGTGCCTGGTCGACAGGTAGATCATGGTTAGCCCCCGTTTTCTCACTTTGTTGTGGTGATACTGGAGGTAGCGCTCAAGAAGGAAATGCAGGATCCACAAGATAACCTTCCCAAGGATTATGACTGTCTGAACTTTCAGTGGGTTGGTATAGTTTCCTGGGCACTTGTCCTCAATTGGATTAGGGTAAGAACAAAGTATACCTGTTAAAAATGCTAAAATGACAAATACAACCTGTGGAAAGGAAAGCAGTCGGATTAAAATTCAATAATTGGAATTAAGAAATGATTATCACCATCCCAGCACATACTCACATACTCCTATCTATGACTTTTGCTATCCTATTTTTATAAATGAATTTTATTTTATTTATTTTAAAAAGATTTTATTTATTTATTCATGAGAGACTCAGAGAGAGAGAGAGAGAGAGGCAGAGACACAGGCAGAGGGAGAAGCAGGCTCCATGCAGGGAGCCCGACGTGGGACTCGGTCCCAGGTCTCCAGGATCATGCCCTGGGCCGAAGGCAGCGCTAAACCGTTGAGCCACGCGGGCTGCCCTATAAATGAATTTTAAAACAACTTCTTCTTAAAACCATTTTACAAACGTTTTAAACAAAATTTGGAGAAAAATTTGCAGAAATTTTGGAAACAAATCATAAATAAGAAAAGCTACCCCCGGGCAGCCCCAGTGGCTCAGCGGTTTAGCGCCACCTTCAGCCCAGGGCATGATCCTAGAGTCCTGCATCGGGTTCCCTACATGGAGCTTGCTTCTCCCTCTGCCTGTGTCTCTGCCTCTCTCTCTCTGTTTCTCATGAAAAATAAATAAATCTTTAAAAAAAGAAAAGCTACCCCCAAACCCATCAAATAGTTCATGTTACACAATTTCTTTCCCACTTCTCTTTTATTGAAAAGAGTAAAAACAGTTAATTTAGTGCATCAAAGGTAATTAAAATCAGGGTTTAAAAAGCTTTACTTCTAGTTTCAGTTTTAAGAGAACAAAAATAGCTATCCAATTAGATTGACAAAAATTTGAGATCGGTGTCAAAATAGAGGCAAATGGACTTTCTCATATATTGCTGACTGGTCTGGGATAGAGAAAAAGAATTTGGAAGCAGCTTGACACAGTACTACTGTCCTAAGGACTCGACCCATTAGAAGTAAAACCATCAGGACAGAGGGTTCTATGGCTACAAATATTTACTGCAATATTCTCTGTATTTGCAAAAAACTGCAAAGTGCCCAAGGATGCGTGTTCATCCACAGCAGGATGCTTCATAAATTAAGATACATCTACTCCTACAGCAGAATGTTTTTCAGCTATGAAAGAATTTACTAAGTTTCCCTGTATTAATTTGGATGGATGTCTGTATGTTGAGATTAAAAAAAAAAAGTTGTCGAGTAGTAGTTCAAGGTGTGGTGCACACACCAGCACAATCGGCATCACAGGGGACTCGTCAAAAATGCAAATTCTCAGATCCCACCCCAACCAGCAGAATCAAAATCTCTGGGAGCATCCGCCAAACAATCTAGTTTAACAAGCTTGCCAGGGAATCTGTCACATGCTCAGGTTTGGGAAACCCCACTGCAGAGTAATAAATACTGTATTATCCACCTGGGGGTGGGTGGAAGAAATGGGAGAAATCCTTACATATGTGCTAATCTGTGTGTATTTAGGTAGTCTCCATGCCCAGCGCAGAGCCCCATCAACACGAGGCTGAACACAGGACCCTGAGATCAAGACCTGAGCTGCGATCAAGAGTTGGTCACTTAACCAACGGAGCTACCCAGGCAGCCCGTCTTTTGGTATATATTTGTATGATTTTTTTAAAAAAAGCAGTAAGATACATTCATTTATTAACTCAGGGAGAAAGACTAAAGTAGCGAAAAGGGAAGATAGGATTTTATCTTTGTTTGCTTTGGTAATGTTTTACTTGTTACAATAAGGAAGTTTTTTGGGGCAGTTTCCATAATTTGGCAGTTACAGATAATGCTTCTATAAATATTGGGGTGCTTGTTATCCCTTTGAATTAGTGTTTTTGTATTCTTTGGGTAAATCCCCAGCAGTGCAACTGCTGGGTCATAGGGCAGCTCTATTTTTAACTTCTTGAGAAATCTCCAGTTTTCCGGAGCGGCTGCACCAGTTCCCATTCCCACCAACGTTGTAAGAGGGTTCCCTTTCTCCGCATCCTCTCCAACACCTGCTGTTTTCTTGTGTTGTTGATTTTAGCCAATCTGACAGGTGTGAGGTGGTATCTCATTGTGGTTTTGATCTGCATATCCCAGACGATCAGTGACGTTGAGCATCTTTTCACCTGTCTGTTGGCCGGCCGTGTGTGTGTCTTCTTTGGAGAAATGTCTGTTTGTGTCCTCTGCCCATTTCTTGATTGGGTTATTTGTTTTTTGGGTGTTTGAGATGTATAAGTTCTTATTATATTTTGTATACTAACCCTTAATTGGGTATGTCACATTTACAAACATCTTCTTCCATCCCATAGGTTGTCTTTTAGTTTTGTTGATTATTTCCTTTGCTGTGCAGAAGCTTTTTTTTTTTTTTAAGATTTTATTTATTTATTCATGAGAGACACAGAGAGAGAGGCAGAAACACAGGCAGAGGGAAAAGCAGGCTCCCTGCAGGGAGTCTGATGTGGGACTCGAACCCAGGATCCTGGGATCACGTCCTGAGCTGAAGGCAGATGCTCAACCACTGAGCCACCCAGGCGTCCCCAAAAGCTTTTTATTTTGATGTAGTCTCAATAATATATATGTTTTTGCTTTTATGTTTCTGGCCTCAGGAGACATATCTAGAAAAGTGTTGCTATGGTCGATGTCAGAGAAATTGTCTGTGCTCTTTTCTAGGAGGTCTATCGTTTCTGGGCTCACATTTAGGTCTTTAATCCATTTTGAGTCTATTTTTGTGTATGGTGTAAGAAAGTGGTCCAGTTTCATTCTTTTGCGCAGAGCTGACCAGTTTTCCCAACATCATGTGTTGAAGAGACTGTCTTTTCCCCATTGAATATTCTTTCCTGTTTTGTCAAAGATTAATTGATCATATAATTCATTTCTTGGCTCTCTATTCCGTTCCACTGATCTATGTGTCTATTTTTGTGCCAGTACCATACTGTTTTGGTCACCACAGCTTTGTAATAGAACTTGAAGTCTGAGTTGTGATGCCTCCAACTTTGTTTTTCCTTTTCAAGGCTACCCTGGCTCTTTGGGGGTCTTTTGTGGCTCCATACAAATTTTAGGATTGTTTGTTCTAGCTCTGTGAAAAATGCTGCGGGTGTTCTGATAGGGATTGCATTAAATATGTAGATTGTTTGGGGTAGTACAGACATTTTAACAATATTTGTTCTTCCAATCCATGAGCATGGAATGCCTCTCCATTTCTCCATGGCATTTTCAATTTCTCATCAGTGTTTTATAGTTTTCAGAGTATAAGTTTTTCATCTCTTTGGTTAGGTTTATTCCTGGGTATCTTATGGTTTGTGGTGCAATTGTAAATGGGATAGATTCCTTGATTTCTCTTTCTGCTGCTCCACTATTGGTGTATAGAAATGCAACAGATTTCTGCACATTGATTTTGTATCCTGTGACTACTGAATTCGTTTATCACTTTTAGCAGTTTTCTGGTGGAGTCTTTCAGGTTTTACATATAGTATCATGTCATGTGCAAAATAAAAGTTTGACTTCTTCCTTGCCAATCTGGATGCCTTTTATTTCTTTTTGTTGTCTGACTGCTGAGGCTAAGACTTCATTAGTATTAGCTAGTATTACATTAAATAGAAGTGGTGAGAGTGGACATCCCTGTCTCGTTTTTGACTGTAAAGAAGCTTAGTTTTTTCCCCATTTAGGATGTTAGCTGTGGGTTTTTCATAGATGGACTCTACTATGTTGAGGTATGTTCCTTCTAAACTGATTTTGTTGAGGATTTTTATCATGAATGGATGTTGTACTTTGTCAAATGTTTTTTTTTTCTGTATCTATTGAAATGATTATGTGGTTCTCATCCTTTTAAAAAAATTAATGTGATGTATCATGATTTGCAAATATTGGACCATCCTTGCAACCCAGGAATAAATCCCTCAATTGTGGTGAATGATATAATGTATTGTTGGATTTGGTTTGCTAGTATTTTGTTGGGGATTTTTGCATCTACGTTCATCAGAGGTATTGGCCTGTAGCTCTCTTTTTTGGTGGTGTCTTTATCTGCTTTTGGTGTCTGGGTAATGCTGGTATTTTTTCTTGTTTTTTTTTTTTAACACAAGATTTTCTTAGTCCTAAAATTAGGGCAATTAATCCCATAGTATCATAGACAAGCAGTTTAATATAAAAAAGTTTTTCAAAATGATATGTGTGCATGTTTGTGTGTGTGTATGTTCGGGGAATATATACACAAAGAGTGTGTTGCACAAATTAAAGAGTATGTTATAAAAAAAGGAAGAAAAAAACAGGCCACAATCCAGGGACCAGGAGGCCACATCTGCACATGGTGGCACCAGGAAGGAAGTGCTTCAGTTGCTAATCTGGGGATCAGGAAGCCATAGCAGAAGCATACCACACTTAATAGATCTGCACAGGGAAGAAGGATGCACCTCTCTCCTCAGGGTATTCAGCTCTGAGTACAAGTCTACACAGTGTGTGTCACTGGAACAGCATCTGAACAAGTCAATGAGCCACATTCATTCTCCTCATAAACACTTGGGATTGCTAAGAATTTGCCCTCTTGATTTTTCACATTGTAGCAAAGAACACATCCTCTAGTGCTTCAGATCTCAACAACCAAAATGGAGATAATTAACAGACTAGATGCAGAGCCATCAATAAGCCTACAAGACCATTTGCACATACAGGGTTTTTTGTTTTTCTCTCTAGGAGTTTCTTTTTGTGTCTATGTGATTACCTACTAGTTACCTACTAGTTGCAATACATGTGTTTTTAAAAATCCCCAGATATTTGGGGCACCAGGGTGGCTTACTTGGTTGGGCATCCCACTCTTGATTTCAGCTTAGGTCATGGTCTCAGGGTTGTGGGGTCAAGCCCCGTTTTGGGCTACATGCTGAGCATGGAGTCTGCTTAGGAGTCTCTCTTTCCCTCTCTCTCTGCCTGCCTCCCCACCATTCATGCTCTCTTCCCAAGGAAAAAAACAAAAAAAAACCCCAGACATCTGTAATTTTATCATTGCTTAAAATATGGGGCAACACTACTTATTGTTCTGCTGCAACCTGATATCCCTGCTTAACATTACTTCCTAAGTGTAGATAAATTGATAAATTTCTGTGTCAACATAGATTTATCTACATCTTTTTTTTAATAACTGAAAAAGTAATATATGCATGTGGTTAAAAAAAACCTTCAAAAAAAAAAAAAAACCTTCAAATAGTACAAAATGCAAATACTAAAAATATCAGGTGCCTTCTACAAGGCCCTCAGTCCTCCACCTCAGTAGCAACTAGTGTTAAAAGGATCTTGCGAATGGTTCTAGAAATTTTCTGTTTATATATGGGAATATACGTGCACACCAGCCCTCTCAATTATCTTTTAAAACGTGCAAATAGGAACGTTCTGTGCACACTGCCGTAAATCTGTGTTTGTAGACACTCAACAATGTAAGTGTGAAGGCTAGTCTAATTAATATATACACGTCCACCCTGTTTCTTTTTCAAATGTTGCAGAGCGCTCCTTCATATGGATGGGTCATACAAAGTGTCCTCTGAATGGTGATAGTTGCAATATCTTGATATTACAGACAACATGATTAAAACATTCTTACACATATGCAAATATATCTATAAATTCTTTGAAGTAGAAAGATAAGTAAAAAAGGATGCACATTTTAAATGTTGCAGATGTAGCCAAGCTGCCCTCTGAAGAGCGTATATATATTTAAGAACATCACCTCTGTATGGATTACTTCATCCCAGTCAACTTACATGTATTAATAAGAGAAGATTTGCTATGATGACCGTAGGAAGAGGATGGAATCTGGGTCTAAAATGAGCATGTAATGAATGATGTGGGAGATGGTGGGTATCCAGAAGGGGGTCATCTTCAATACTCTGGGTGAGATCCAAGGAACCCTGCGGTACAGAAAAACAGAAGCAAATATAATCACCACTTTCTAGATTACG